>NW_023461526.1:0-25281 GCF_013731165.1 Rhagoletis pomonella
TTTTTTGTGACCATATATGGTGATGGGAGGTTTAAAACTCATTTGTATGTTGGTATTCGTCTACATACATATATGTATACTCGTATTTGTGTTAGTATGTCTGCTGTTGACTCAAAAGTCTACGCCTGTCAGCTTGCTTGACACAAAATGTATCATTAAGTGTGTCGGCACACTGTTACAGACGGAGACGATGATGGACGACAGACAACAGACGACAGACGACAAAAGGTAAGCGAAAGATAGCAAAGTACTTTTAGATGGTCTCGGTGAAGAAAAAATCAAAAAAATTAATCCGTTTCCCCTACGATGTTCACTTTCGTGTTAGTGAATCGAAAAGTTTTGGAAAATGAAAAAAAAAAAATTACAATTTTGGCTGTACTACGAGAGAACTAATAACATAGAGTAGACTATGAAACCATATACTTGGTTAAGGGTTCTTGGCTAAAAACTGCGGCCCTTTGCTAAAAAAAAACCTCTTGGACAGTGGGTCTGTATGCTGAGTAGTGCCTTAGATTTAAAAGTCGATCTCATGAAGAAAACTAGAGGGAAAATAGCCCAATAGGCCGAACTGTTCCCCACCTAGCCGCGAACTGGTCCCCAACTAATCCTGAAATGCTCCTGAACAAGTCCCGTCTTTTAAGACTTAAAAAAATTTTTTGCGCTAATCATTGTCATGAAAAGACTTTTATAATATAAGTCTTAAAATAAAAGTCTTTGAAGACTTAAAAATATTTATCTCTCTGATAATTATTATAAAAGGACTTTTATAATATAAGTCCTTGAATAAATTAATTAATGAAAATTATAGATGACTCGAAAAATATGTATCTTAAGTTCCGAGGTACCGTGGTCCATAGATGTATATTCAGGAGATCAGATTCATGGAGGATGTGACAGAAAAAAGTTCTGCGTCACTTTTTCTTCACGCAAAACGAGGATGAGATAAAATCGTTTTCCTATTAAGTTCGATCAAACGCTGGGATACTCGTACATGGCGTATGAGTAATAGTTTTTCCTGCTCATATTTCATACCTACAAAAAAAATCATATTGCGCATTTTCATTTGATCATTCACAATTTATTTATTTATACATTTTCTTCATTATAACCCTGCAAACCAAAGTTCCCGAAATCTTAACGAAATCTTTAAGAGTATCTCATTTCTGTAACTATTTTTTTACGAATCTTCAAAGAAAATTATGTGAAGTAAAAAAATTTGTGTACGAAAAATAAAGAAAATTTTTCACATTTCTTCCGAAATTTCGTAAACGAATCGAAGGGTACACAGTTTTTTTTTTCAGTTTAGAAGATTCGGCAAAAAATCGGATGAAATATTTACGAATTTTTTTTAAATTTCTTTAGAATTCTGAATACTCTGAAACAATTGTTTGCAGGGAAGCTAGATTTGTTTTTAAGAACAAGCTTTAATACAATTAAAAAACATTTTAGAAAAAAGTTTTATTTTTTAACTTTTTCACTGTTAATATTGGATTTTTTAAATTTTTCTAAAAATTTGTTTTTGTTATTTTTTTGGCCTTATAACAATTATATTTAACAATTTATATTGAGCTCGAGGCCGTTTTTTTAAATGAAGATTTATTGTGGAAAAGCAACAAGCGGCGGAATAGCTGCGCTTGATTGTGTTGGCATAACAAAAATGAAAATAGTGGAAAAAAGCAAACGATAATTTACAAGGCGTACTTAGCACGGTGCATAGGCAACTGGCTGAGTCAGTGGGATCGTCGGTTCGAATCCTACTGAAAGAAGTCTGATGAGGAAATGTGGTGATTTCCAAAATAGCTATCACTTCTACAATTTTTTCAAATTATTGTTGCTTTTCCACAATAAATCTTCATTTAAAAAAACGGCCTCGAGCTCAATATAAATTGTTAAATATTTTTCTAAAAAATAATCTGGAGTGATCAATAAATTCCTCAGAAATTACTAAGCCTATCGAAAAGTGATATACCGTTTATTGGTAATTTTTTTACCTCTCATTTCGTGTTAAGATTGTACAAATGGTTCGTAATATATATGTAAGTGATTAAGCGGAACTACTTTTTTTTAGCTGAATAACGGTAACTTTGTAATGTGTATTTTTAAAATTTGTCCATAAAAAATTAACTCGATTTTCGGAATAAGCGAGCGGTTCTACATAGGAATTGGATAGTAGCATCCTGTCCGCAAACAGAAAACATTTAAATATTTGCGATC
The DNA here is from genome assembly GCF_013731165.1 of Rhagoletis pomonella. NCBI lineage: Eukaryota > Metazoa > Arthropoda > Insecta > Diptera > Tephritidae > Rhagoletis > Rhagoletis pomonella. Next base: position 2,215 of record NW_023461526.1, read on the forward strand.
CATTCATCAATTTTTTCCATGAGATTTTCCTGGAAATTATGTTTTGAATTAACTTCTATATACATATTTCACTGGAGTTTGTGACGGTTACCACCTAGGACGAGCAATATCTAAAAATGATTGAAAAGGATTTTTTAATAGCGGTCGGAATCCAGGAAGCAATAGGAATTCCCGAGATTATTTCTGGCATGAAAAAACTACTCTTTTAAAATACTATTGACCTACGAAAAATTCGAAAAAAATTGGATAATGGCAGGCTGCATAACTTCCAGACCTGTGGAGATATAAAACGGCGTTGAATTTAGACTCTTTTTCCTATTTTATGTAAAATTTATTGAATTAGCGTATGCAATTTTAGGGTTCTTGAGGAACGCCCTTCCGTCATCCGATTTTGAAAATTTTCCGCAGAGTATGTTTTTATGACCAAAATGAACCTACTTAGGGAGAGCCTTGCTTTGTTGCTTACAAAAAAATTTTCTCCTAACAAAAAAAAAAATCGACTAAGTCTTTCTTCTACAAAAATTCCTCCTTTTTATTATTCTTCTCCTTAGTATTTGTACGTAGAGGGCACAGAGAAGGCAGCATTTTTCTGTAGAAAAGAAAACGCCATTGGAAAGTGTTCCTCGACCAGAGCGGGCGAGCAGCGAAGAAAAAAGCGTAATATAGCGCATGAAAATTTCAAAACGGCCCAGTGTGCGTTATTTCTATGCAAAATTATAGTTTGACTGTAAAGCTGTCATATTACTTCGCTGCTAAATTTTTGCGCTTCCCAACAATTCTCGGATAATGAAAGAGATAAGAAAAATGCAAAGAAAAGCAAATAAGAGTAAAAAAATTGTTATATAGCTAAATGTATAAATGTGTAAATTTATAAAATGCAACACAATACTTTTGTATGGCGCGACGCGACGACAGCGATAGTGAAAGGCGAGAAACGCGCAAAATGAATGAGAAAAATAATTTGAAGAAAAAAAAGTCACGATAAGCAAGAAATAGTAGAAAGGAAATGTGTGGGTGTCATGTCGCGAATATGTATGTCTGCGTTTGGATGCCAGTTCAACAGGCTGCAGATTTTGCTAAACGCATATATGTACATATATGTATGTATATGTACATACATTAGACCGTACCACCTTACAAGGAAGCAAAAAACATTCGTCATACTACTCTGATTCTAAAATATTTTTGCAAAGCAATTTCGAGGAGAAATTTTTGTCGAACTTTTTTGTCGCCTTTTTTACATTTTCCGATGACACCTGCATGCGGTAATATTTTCTTTTAACTAGATCTACCGGCATAAAGAAAAAAATGCCTTAGCAAAAGTTTAATGACTTTTGGTGCACTTTGATTGACTGACATTAGGGTGGTATGTTAGGGTGATAAGATCCGACTTTTAATGCCGAAAGTAAAAGGAAAAATCTAAAACGGCGGCCAAACTTTTTTTTTTGAAATTGTCTTGCAAAAATATTGTAGACTCAGCGGTGTAGGGCGAACTTTTTTTCTGATACGGTCTAATGTAGCATACATATGTATGACTGAACCTTGGATACAAATGTATACATATGAGAATAAAACTGTATATATGTATGTAAGGTCTTTGCTTGCCCGCTAGGTGGGGCGCAGCGCTTAGTGTCAGGCCCAAAAGCGCAACTAAATAGCGTAAATCTGCAACTAAATTGATAATTTCAATAATACATATTTTTTTTTTTAATTTTATGCATCAAATGGCTGCACATTGAGCTAAGTAAATCTTGCAGACAATTTTTATGAATGAACGAATTGCAGTAGAAGTACCTACTATTTCGGGTTGTTGTCGAAATGTTTATGTACCCAGCAGGGAAATCTACTATGCATTACTAGAGCACTATCGGTTTGCTTTTTACTTCAATTAAGTGGTATATTTTATATCTATTAGCCATACGAGGAAATGGTATTTTTAACCAGACCAATTAACAGGGCAATAAAAATAAATAAAATACAGTAGGCAAGATAGTTTGAAAGAGTTAAATTATTCCGGCATGAAAGTCTTACAAAAAAAGCTTTCTTGCCAACTTTCATGGTGAAAAGCTCTTTTGACAGAAAGCACCCTCAACGGTGATGAATATACCATTTTGCTTGTGCTGCTCCAATAGCCGCAATGGCGGAGTGAGCAAAGCCCGGCTTTAGAGATTCGAGATTCAAACATTCGGACAGAGGGTTTTTTCTTTTCTTTAATTAATTTTTTTCTTGTTTTATCATCTTTTCTTTTACCTTTATACCTCTTTCCCAATAAATATGATCAGAAGCTGATTGTGATCTGAGGGGTAACGGCTGTTCGGAAGAAACAGCAGGTGCACCGATGGAAACTAAATATTTAAATGAAAAATATGAAAATTTGATAAAGGAATGCGAAAAGTAGTCCCTGGGTTGACAACGATCCAAACCAGTGGTGGTAAGTGTTTTAGTTTGCAGGCATATCAGTGCTGTGAGGCGGCTTTAATGGTGATTTAGGCATTTCGCACGCCCTGCCCCCGTCCCCACCAAAAAAAAAAAATAAAATTGCATTCAACTATTTCGTTTTATTTTACTATACTTTATTACATTTTTCATATTTTACAATTTTTTTTCGTTGCTTCTTTACCTTTCCAAGATGCCTTTAAGAATTGAGTAGGCAGATGAAATTACTTGAAGTGGATTTATTATATCAACATATGTATGTGTGTACGTATGTAAGAATGTAGAGTCGATGAACATTAGATTTATATTGTGTTTACATTAGGGCGGTCCAAAAATACCCAGGAAAATCAGTTTTTGAGAATCCGTATTTTTTTTTTTTATTTTAAAATCGGGTAATATTTAATCGGGCTTTGATGTTTTCTATATATTTTAAATGGGAAAAATGCATTATTTTTTGAAAACGTGCGCAATGTGTAATACATAAAATAACAAATTATTTCGTATTGTAGGTCAGATTATCGGTTATATGTTATGACTATTAGTTAGTAAAATTTTAAAGTTAAATATGTATTATAATTTTGTTGTTTGAAGATTTGTGAAGGAAAATATTTTTATTCGATCAAAAAGTATTTCTTTTAACGATTTAATAGCAATTCTACGAAAAAACACATTTTCTCCATATGAAATATACGGAAAACTTTTTATTTCAATTTATTTTCTTATAATTCTCTACTATATACACATATATGTACATTTTGGGAAAGAAAAAAACGTCAAACCAATATTTTATTTAAAAAGTTGGGAAGAGCTTACGCATGGCTATGCTCTGATTAAAATTCTTAGCACTAAATATGTGGACTTTATTGGTTTTCAGATGGTAAATATTTTATTTTATTGTAAAATTTCAGTTTTATTATTGTATTTATAAATATAAAATATTTGTAAATATTTTATTTTATTGTAAAATTTCAGTTTTATTATTGTATTTTTAGTGGACAACGAATGTTTGGATTTTGACCACTTGGTCGACGCCGTTAAGTAAATGGTAGCCGATTTAAAAAAAAATTAAAATAAAAACGGGTCTCCATACTCTCGCTATTCTTCAATCCTTGGGGTGACACGAAAAAAAATGTTTTTTTTGGACCACCCTAATATCCATACATACTACATCAATAGGTTTACGGCCACAGAAAAAACCAACAGCTCGGCACTGATCTAAGCTATGAAATGAAGTGAGCACAGAACCAATGAATACAGTAGGCGGAGTATACCACATATGTATGTAAGGATGTATATGAAAGTGTATGCTTGCAAATACCTACATATGTATGTACATTCATACATATATTAACTTAACTAAAAGAGTTCCCTATCTTTAAGTGTTTGTGCATAAATACAAAGAAGGAAATGTGCTGTAATCGCATTAATGCTCACTACACGCTTCCCACATTTGGCGGATCACTGCGGTTGGTTTCTTGTCATTGAGTCGGTGTTTTGTACTGCTTTTTTTTTGATTTATTTAAAAAAAAAAGTTTCTACACTCGTTCATGGAACGTGCTGGAAAATTGGCGAATTTGAAGCAAAAAAAAAAAACAAAAAAAAAAAAAAATTGAAGTGTTTGTAAGTGGCGCAGTTAATTGTGGATTATGACAGAAATAGAGATTATAATTGCTTTTAAGTGGAATATCGCGCATTGTCATCGTGCCGTTTCCTTTTCCTTCTTCTTAACACTTATGTATGTATGTGCTTAGGTGTTGGACATTTTTTTATTACGCCATTTGTGTTTGATGATTTGAAGTGCCAATTATGTTGGTTGAATTGTCAAAATACACTAAAATTTTATACTTTCATAACAGCGTCAATGAGCTGTGTGCTATTTTACGAGGCGACAAGGAGGTGCCAACGCCAATAAGTGGCTTAATCTGGATGAGATTGAAATACATAGATACATTTTTTGGTGAAAGTTTGGATAAAGAAAAAGTGGAAGCCAAGCATTGAAAAATAATAACAACCGACTAAGAAATTTATTGAACTTAAATGTCAGACTTTAAGAAAACAAGTTTAAATTTGTCGTCGTCGGGGAAATAGTCGTTCACATAGAAAATGCGGAAATCTTCTAAAACTACCTCAGACTTTATATTTTACTTAAAATTACAACGATGTGCACGAATTTTTAACCACAGCGCACGGCACACAACTGCATACCCAATAGTTTTTCAACTAAACAAAAAAAAAAATTGATGAAAATTTATAAAATTTAAATTTTTTTCTTTTTAAATTGGATTTTTCGTTTTGGGAAACCGTACAATTGTTTTCAATTAGTTATTATTATATAACATTTACTAATCGGTTCTGCAGATTTTCATCAAAATTGCAAAAAATAAAAAAAAAAATGTAATATAAAACTTTTTCTGCTGAGGCACTCTAATGTATTGAGATTAAAATATTTTACCAAAAAAAACCGAAAATCATAGACATAAATGCATAAGCATGTCCTTCCATACTTTTTATTCATCCGTTTGTGTAAATATGTATGTACGCCCACAAATTGTATGTACATACAACCTATATACATGCATACATATGTATAGTAAATATGTACGAGTACATAATTATCAATTGACTTACCATACATTTTACCCTCGTCAGATAAAATTATTTTCCGTCGTCCACAAGGCGGGTATATGGAGAGAGCCTCTTGAAAACTCTGTTCAATGTCGGGGCTCCAAACACCTTCCGCATCGGCAGAGGAGAGATCCTTTTCGTCCTGTAGAGCGTGTGTAAAAAAAAACGAAACATGAAAATAAACGATGAAAACCATTACATTCAGTAAAATGAAAATTTTGCTTATAAAAATAAAATAATATATGTATGTACATAGTTTCATGTACATACATACATATATACATATTTAATATATCCTTTTATAGAGTGTGCGTGAAAAATGCTGTTAACTACAGCAAAAAGTGTCACAAAGGCCAAAATGTTTGAATGAGAAAGTGCACTTCACTCAATAAGTAGAGCGCATAACTTTTTTCTGGCTCCGCTGAAGAAAGTGTGGAAAGGATCTGTGACAGAAAAAAGGAAAAAAAACGAGCAAAGGGGCAATATAATATGTATGCATTACAAGTTTTTACTGGAAACAGAATGTGCGTTTTTTCTTCAATATGGATTCTGACTACTACCAAGTGTGAGTACGTTCCTTCTTACCACTGATATTCTGGCCCATTAGTCATAATACAGTGAACAAGTTTCATATTAATTGGCACAGAAGAGACAAACAGTGGCTTGCATTATTGCACTCGCCCGAAATCGCTTAGGAGGTTTCAGCGGCACCCAATATGAGGTCCAAGCAGTTGTTTCATGTAGGGTCGATATAGCTTTGTATGCTCTATTCTGCGGTATCCTGCACTACATAGCAGGATCTTCCTTTTTGTGAATAGGGCGGTGTAATTAAACTGAAGTTCGAATTCAGACTTGCATTCAAAAGACCAAACTGCGCTTAACAGCTGATAATAGCGTCCAACCAGCTCTTCCAGTTCCCATCTCGTCTTGGTAGCGTGGAGGAAGGTGAGCATCATCACTGTATATTGGTCTAAGTTCTTCTGCGTTCTTCTACGTCAAATACACCATTTTTGTCGCTACTCGAAAGCGTTGAGCAATGTTCCTTCTCAAGTTTACTCCGGACGTCTGTTTCCAGATTACCATCTTCGCCTCAGGAAGAACGTGCTCTGGCTTTGAAATAATTTCATTGCTACCTTACTTTCTGGTATAGGTAGATAGATAGTTAATCAAAAGCATTGCGACCTCCAGGTCTATTGTGCCCTTAGCTCCCCACAACAGTTCAACCAGCCCTAAAGACTCTACAAACTTCAGAATAGATCCCGGAAATAGAGAGTGTAATTGCTCCTCTCTAGGCCAAAAGTGCCCTATGCTCCTCTCTCTCCTACGTATAATGGCCTCACACTCAGCGACAGAGGTCACTACACCAGATTCCTAAATTATACAAGTAACCTCTTAATGTATAATGGTCGGTAAAAATACCTGTACTGGTTCTTAGTTTCTCCTTAGGGAAACCCATGAGTAGCCTATATCTTTTCAGATTGTACTCTCCTATTAAGCTTTTTCCTGACGTAAACCTATGGTGTTACACCAGCGCAGTTCCTTTAGTTTGGTATTCTCTTTTCTGAGCACTTTCTTTATGGTGTTGGGACCCACTACTCAGGCTCTATCGGGGTCGAGACAGCCGCCGCGGCTTAGACAACTGATCCGCTTCCTCATTTCCCTCGACTTTCATGTGACTTGGTACCCATAAAGGTTGGATATCATTGTCTTCAGCCAGAGCATTAAGCCTCTTTACACACCTCAAAACCAAGGAAGACTTGATCTCCACGGATAAGAGAGCCCTAAGAGCCGCCTGACTAATGCTCGCAATCAGTATCCTCTCGCTTCGACAATTCCTTTGAATGCTATTTTCAACAGACAGACTGATGTCATAAACCTTTGCCTTAAAGTTGCTTGGGAAGATTCCCATGGGGACCGAAAGCTTCAGACTGGGTCCGTGAAGAACTGCTCAAATCCATTCAGGCGTTTCAGACCCTTCTGTATACCATTGCAATGTGCTCGCCTGAATGTGACTCTCCATAATAGAAGTACTGCAGATCACCGTTTTGTACATACATATGTATGAATCCTGAAGCTTCTTTTGAAAACCATTATTCTGTTAATATCGGCCCTGGGGAACAGAACTGGAGGGAGCTGGGAACCCAGCTTCTCCTCGTTCCTTGTCTTTGCCAAAACCCTCTCTCGCAATATTAAGGAGAGTTTGCCTGTTCTACTAAAAGTTGCAGTGGCTCCAGTGTCAGCATTACTACCAGCACTGTCATTGCTGAAATCATACGCCAGCCGTTGAGTCTTTGGTATAAATCCCAAGCCGCTTCCAACCTATTAGCAAGTCCAGCTTATCGCACTTATGAACATCTTCCTGCCCTATTTCTTCTTCTTAAGAGAACGTCTCCCTTCCTTCCTTTTTCCATGGTACTGTTCAATTGTTAAGCATCACCATTGGCTTGGTGGCGGGATATGCCACATGTTTTTCTGGAACATCGACTCGGAACTCGCATACCAACTGCCTCTACGTGGGTGATATTAACCCACCATCTCTTAAGCATCGGTGCGAAGAGATTGGTAGAAGATAACCCACTACTCATTTATATTTATCCAATTGTTTGTTTAGTCCGGATTGACAGCTGACGGAAAAAGTTCTCAATCGTTCGAATGCAGCTTTTTGACGACAGACCTTTGCTGTAGCAATGTAATGAAGCGAGTCGAGCTTGGATCTTCAGCGGATGGCATGTACGTCAAGAGCGTTTGAAGCCTACACTCCGGCTATCAATTTGATTAGATGTTTGAACAGGAGACACCGTAGTGGCTATGTGGATTTTGGTGTCTGGGCTCATTATGTTTCTTGACGCGGCAAAGTCGAACTCTATCCCTCAGTTTGCGGAGGTATTTTCGGCAAGGCCGCATTTTCGCACAATTGAACCAAATACTATGTCTTCTTTGCCCATCCCAACGTTGAAGTCGCCAAGTACGATTATAAGATCATGCACAAGGCTCTTATGTTCTTCTAGGCACCCTTAAAATTAATCTTTGGTCTCATCGTCCTTCTGCTCCGTCGGGGCGTGTACATAAAGGAGGTTAGTATTGTTGAACATAAGCTTTGATGCAGATTTCGGCAAATCGTTCGATGATTTCAGTGCACCTGGGAATGTGTCGTAGTCTTCGTGCTACCACAAATTCTTACAGGTTTGTTTGTCATCGTTCGTCGATCTTCCTGTACTGCGGTGTGCTCAATCCGGTATCAGACGTCTGACATTTTGAGATCAAAAATTAACCCACTGTGCAATTTGTAGATATGTACGAGTATGTATCACCAAGGCAACGCCATACGCTCGCTACGATAATAATACCAGACGGCAATACTACATATATTGAAGAGCAGCTGGGGCAACAACAGCACAATGCGCTGTTATGTACTCGTACGCCAAGTGCGCCTGCAACAAAAGTATTGCACTCGAGCGTAAATTCAAGTGGCTTTAATTGTCAATGAGTTTTAATGAGCAATTTGAGTAGCTGTGCGAAAGCAGAGCGCAATCGCACACATACGCAGGCGCACATACATACATAGTACATACGTATGCGCACAAATTCACACCTACGCTTTTGTACCTTGGTTTGAATTCTAGAGCTCTGTGAACAGGAGCACTACATAGTATACACAACAACAACGACAGCATGAAAGAGATGCCAAGCTGCCAATCTGCCAATCTGTCCGTCTAGTGTTGACATTCAGCAACTGTTGCTGTTGCTGTGGCGATTGCTATCGACTATGGGAGGGATAGATAGGCCACGCTGATGACTTTGAAGAGGAGGGAGGGCGTTGAGGGTCGACTGCCGCTGGTTGTTGTAATAAATACGGTTATGACAGCGACTGCGGTAATATAATACATACAATATTGTCAACTTGCGTTGCATTGTTGCTGGCATCATTGGTTTCATTGTTGTTGTTATTGTTGTCACTTTAACTGTTGCCGTTGCTGTTGGCAGCGCCAGTGTCAAATTACATTGATGAAGTTAATAATGTTTGAAGGAGGCTGTGTCACTCACACACACACACACATACACGCTAAAAAACATGCGCCGGCAAGCACATATGGCAACCCTAACTGGTAAACACCCGCACCAATGCATTCTTAGAATGTTGCACGGCGCTATTATTAGTATCTGTATACACATTAGGGTGTGCCAAAATGCATGTGCAAAAGTAAAGTCGGAATTTTTATGCTCTCACCCCCTATACCGAAAAAAATATGTCCCTATTTTTTTATTTTGAAATCAAAAAATATTTAGAGGTCGCTCAAAGCGCCCAAAGTTTTCCATGTATTTTATGTGGGGATAAAACAACTTTTCGTAGAAACGGTATATAATTCTTAAAAATCAATATTTTTCTATCGGAAAACTCTGTTTATTTGCAGAAGATTCCCAATAATAACACCAAATTGTTTATTTAACTGTTTTTTCATCGCAACTATAATTTATAGGTCCGCCAAAAACCCATAAAGACCCCGAAAAATGCAATGGGCGGACCAATAAAAAATCGTTAGTATTAAAAAATGGTTAAATAAACAATTGGCTATTATTATTGAAAGTCTCTTGAAGAAAACAAGAGTTTTCGATCGAAAAATATTGATTTTCAAGAAGTCTATACCATTTCTACGAAAAGTTTTTCCCCATATAAAAATACATGGAAAACTTTGAGCGCTTTGAGCGACCTCTAAATATTTTTTTGATTTCAAAATAAAAAAATAGGGGTATACAGAACTATTCTAGGGGATGAGAGCATTACAATTCCGACTTTACTGTTTTTGGCCCACCCTAATACACATACATATGTACAATAAGTACATGCCGTATGTATCGATGTAGTACATGCGTTAGTGTGTATAGTTGTGTGCGTTTTGAATTTAAGCTAAAATTGCAATTTGATTGATATCCGAAATTGACTGCAAACATATTTGTGGTCAAATGAAATGTCTGGCATATTTGAAAATTAACTCGTATTGCTTGTAATTGTTTATTTTTTTTTATGCTGCCCCATCTGCATATGTATGTACATACATATGTACATATGTGTGAGTTTATTTAATATTTCGTTTTTACACCCACACATTTGCACATTTATTTAGTTACCTTAACGTTTTCGCGCTGATTTAGTTACACTTTCGAAATGCATATTTGAATTTTAATATTAAAGTTTTTTTTTTGTGTTCGTTTAATTTTGTGTGTTGCGGTTGCAAGTCTAAACAACCAAAATGGAGTTCAAATGCATTTGAGTTAAGGACCATTTAAATTTGATTGTTGTTGGCCACATAATATTTATGTAATATTATGAGCGGTAGTTTAGCTTTCATAAATTTTAAATATTAAACAATTGTACCTAAGTGAGGGCGCTCTGCCGCTTTTTGGATGAAGGATGGCATTTTTTCCACATACATTTTAATCCACTTTTAATAGACTCCTAAGATGGAAACCCTGTTATTATGTACCTATCTTTCAAATAAAAAAACTCGGTCAAAATAGTTATAGAGTTCAATATAACTTATGATGAACAAAAAATCGTAATTTTGTTTATTTAAATCGGAGTTGTCATGAACTATATACACCTTGTATTTCAGAAAGATCCAAATGTATTTCAGGAAAACTTAAATGTATTTCAGGAAAGCACAAATGTATTTAAGAAAAATATTTTTTTTTTTTTATGTAGAGCAAGGTAGGCTATGCAGTTATTAGCCCAGCAACCAGCTTCTGCAGAAGAAAATGGCCTTTAATAAAAAACAAAGTTCGATGATTGTGCGAATTCAATCAAGAACGGTAACTAGTGTTGTCGCGTCAAAATATTTTATTTTTTCAAACGAAATGTCCACGCAAAATCTACCAAAAAAAAAAAAGACGAAGTTAAAACATAATGGGACCCATGGTGGAATTATATGATTGGTCTGAAGAATACATTCCCTAAGTGTGAAATCTCACCGTTTTTTGCCCAATTCATACCAGTTCCCACGAGCGACAATACGGTAGAACTGAAACCCCTAATGAACAAATTTATTGGGCCTAATAAGTATGGCTTCAAAACTGACAAATCCGCCATTGAACAAATTCTGGAATATACCCTAGGTGAGGAATTCGTCGCTCACCATCACTTAGCCTATTTTAAAGCTGATTTTTTTTGCAACGAAGAGATACCTATGGAGACTCATCTACTTGTATTTAATACGTATAGATGATGACCCTTCGAGGAAGAGATCCCTCGACTCAGCACGGCCTAAGCGACCACGAGCAATGAAAGTAGCGACTGCAGAAGGATCTGGCAACACTAGGTGTCCATGGCAACACTAGGTGTCACAGAATTAGGCTGAGGAGTGAGGCATTCGGAGTATTGGTCTCGGGCGTATTGCCAAATAAGAAGAAGCAGCTACTTACTAATTAATAAAAGTGTAAATGCATTGATTTGTATAGCAGGGCTTTACTTACGTCGCTCATATCGCCGACATCCAGATTTTTACTATCCACCATACTGCCATTTGTGTCTGCCGGCCCCAGCGCACCAGGCGGGCCGGCACTCATCGGTGGCCACGGCGACGTAATGGTGCCGGGTCCGACTATACCGTCTGAAAAATAAAAGAAAAAGGAAAATATGAGCAAATGTATGTAGAATTAAAATATAAAAAGAAAACTGGGAAAAAGATATATATACATAGTATATCCAGTAGAGTAAAACCCGCTTAAATGTTTCACCCAAAAATGTATGTTTTTAGACCAGCCTAAGTTGAGTACTTAAAATAGGAAAGGGTTAGGCATTGTAGTAGTAGGAGCATGAAAAACTGTGGTAGTAAAGCGGGTTATATATATGTATTATGACGTTCTTATAAGACATTCTCTTAGGTTTTATGTTAAGGTCATTTAAAAATTAGGACGAATCACTCGTGATTCTGCTGGATGATAAAAATTTAGACCGTTCCAGAATTAAAGTTCGCCGTACACGTCAGAGACGAAAGTAGTTATGCAAGGCAATTTCGATTTTTTTTTTGCCGAAGGTAGGAATCGCCTTTTCATAATTTTTGTCATACCCTCGGCATTTACAGCCGCATCTTAAGATATGATATATCGATGTTTTTGTCTCGAGGAGATATCATATCTTCGGAATTTACATTCGGATTTTAAAGTATAATAAATCGATGGAGACAATCTTTTTGCTGTAAAGATCATTGACCTCAAGTACACCATTCCACTTACCCTAACGCGCCACCCTAATGCCAGTAAATTAAAGCACTCCAAAAATCATTAATCTTTTGCTACGGAAATTTTTTATTATTCCAGTAGAACTATATATTACAAAAAAATGTATTCGCCGAATGTAGGTATCACCGAAAAATGTAAAAAGGGCACCCTAAGGTTCAACAGTTTTTTTTTTCGGAATTGCCTTGAAAAAATACTTTAGACTCAGTTGTGTACGGCGAACTTTTTTTGTTTGCTTGTGAGTTGGTGCGGTCTAATATACATATGTACACCAATTCCATTGCGATTTATTGCGACAACAACTTTATTGCTTTGTACCATACTCACTTGGACATTTTAATTGGCAACTACTACTATTTCACAAGCTAGATGCTACTAAAGTTAGCTAGTTGACGTGTAGTAATGTTTTTTTTTTTGATTTTCCCTACAACAGCACAGCGCAGTGTTGCAATTTTTTGTGCTTGCCTGCGCGCCGATAATGCATTTTTAGGAAGAGACTATGGAAAAAACTAAAACGTCCAGCACCAACATTGACTGACATGACGAAGTGGGAGTAACAACTGGCAGGATTTTGCAAAAACACATGCGCGCAATAAAAAAGTACTAACCACACAAAAAAAAAGGCTCAATAGAAACGTGCGGCAGTGATGTAAAAAATTGCAAAAATTGCACAAAAAAGCGTTGCACTCCTCCACTTTGCATGCTGTTGAAAAATGTGCACAATTTTGCATTCAGTTTATTGCCTTTTGTGATTTTGGCCATTTTCCGCATGATTCCAGTGGGCGGATGCGCGTTGCGGCGAGTGGACGACCAGCCGCAAGCCCAGGCATGTATTGTTTGTGCTGAATGCAACACCTACACACAAACCACTTATGTACATCTACATATGTATGTACATATGTATGCATCTGCATGTACACAGGAGATTAGCCAACAAGCCAGCCTCTCATTCTCCTAGCCAACATATTTCAGGCAGACAATTTGTGTCTCGCACGTTTTTGTTTCCGTTACCGGAGGCTGCATCCTCCTATGCAAAAGTGCAAAAGTGCTTGCGACAGCAGTTGCATTAGCTGGCGTGTCCGCAGCCACCATCAGCATCAGCGGCGTCATCATCGTCGACGTCGTCGTTGGTAATTGATGTGTGACATTGCAGTAGCCGCAAAAATTTGCCAACTGTCCGCTCTTTGCTGTCTGCTGACGCCTGCCAAATGTCCAGTTGGCTATTTACAGCCAGCGAGTACCCGCCAGTCCGTCAGTCCGCCATCGCCTGCTGCCATCGGCTATTAGCCATTTTTTGTGTGGCGTCATTCGATGAAGTTGATTTATTTGTCAATGTTTGTGACGTGATGCAACGAAGAAACACAAAAAACAGTGGCTAGTTGAGGGCGTCTAAAGTAGTAGTAGTAGTAGTAGTAGTAGTAGTAGTAGTAGTAGCGGTGTAGTTGAAAAAGTGCATTGCTGTTGGTAGTCAAATTTGATAACTCATTTTTGATGTTATGTCGCTTATAAGTATGACACATAAATCTCTTAATTTTGTTGGGGAATTAACTCTGATGGATCTTCAACCAGAAAAATGCATGTATGATTTTTTTTTTCATAAAGTAAGAATTCCCGAGCGCGCATAAGAGTAAGTAAGTAGTAGTTGCAAACATAGGACCGAGTGACTGGATCGAGGCAATTTGTAAGAGTTCCTCGGCTGTGGTAACTTAAAGTCACGAGAAGCCAAAAGACAGAGTCGCAGGAGATGCAGATCAATGTAGAAAACACTCCTGCCCAACGACCGAGCCAACTACCGGCATGCCCGTGATTCAATTATCCACTTCTGCTCAGTGCTGCCGTTTTCTGTTTTTTTTTAGAATAGCCAAAAAAATAAAGTTTTGGGGAGTATTTTGACATTTTGGGCAAATGTTTTTAGAAATTTTTTAAACTTAAATTATTGGAAATTATTGGTGGCAGAAATCCAGACGTGATTCTTAATGTCCAAGTATAGCACGCAGCCTTCGGGTTTCCCAGCCGTATTATTTGCAGTCCTCAAGGACAGGGACAACATGATGGAAAATAGCTCAACAAACAGGAGACCAAAGAAGCGTGTAGCCTCGTTAGGGTCCGCCCATAGGGACAGAGGCGTTAGTTGCGTGGGGTTTAGTGGGCATCCGAAGAGATGTCTCGAGCGGTGGGGTGTCTCTCCGCATGCCGGGCATTCATTGGGCACATCTGCATCCAGTCTTCTCAGGTACGAGTTCAACCTGCTGCACTAGTCAGAGCGAAGTTGGGCTATTGTAGTCCGAGTCTCCTGACTCTTTATAGATGCCTTCTGACGTGCCTTGGCGAAAGCTCCTCTGCAAGCAAATGTCTGTTCGGGTGACCACGTCTATGGCTCCCTACTAAGAATTGCTTGCAGAGAATTATGTTGTGCTCTCTAATGGGAAGCATTTTCGTTTCGTCATGCAAATAATGTTCTGACGACATCAGAAGATATCCAGTCGCTGTTCGGAGTGCTGTGTTTTGTGTAGTCTGTAGCTTCATCCACTGCATCCTACTGATCCCCGGCGACCACACTGGTGCTGTGTAGAACCGGACAGCCAATTGCCTTGTATGCTGCCAGTAGTATTAGAAGAGATGGCTTTAAATATAGCTGCCCCATGACTGGACCGAGAGGTAAAGTAGAGTATAGAAGACAACAAACAGGTATTTTATTTGTTTTCTGCTCACTTTCCGATGGCCAATACCATTAAATAGCAGTCAGCATTCATCAAAAACAAACTGGAAGCTGAAAAAAAAACGCCCAACTACCCGGTGATCAGTTGGATGGGCGTTGGATTCGCCGATCGCTCCTTGTGTAGGTGGTATCTGGCGGTACATTTGAAGCAGTTATGAGAAACAGTTTGTATCTATTCTATGTTAAAGAAGCGAAACGTAAACTTTGCCGACAGTGCGGTCTCGTTCAATTCGTATCGTATGCGGAAAGGACTTTAATTCCCATTCATTTTCGTATCTGGAAAACTTTAGAGAAGATCATGTATGTGATGCAATAATTTTAATTTATTTATTTATTCAAGCTGAATATTTTAAAGCAGGTATTCGCAGCCGGCAGTGGCTGAGCGTGCAGAGGAACCTGCTACTACTTGTTAGCTTTCATAAGGTGCTGGGTTCGAATGCCGTCAGGCGTTTCCTTATTTTTGTTTTTCGAACTTTGAAAAAGCAACTGTGAAGTGCAGAAGGAAAGCATGTTAAACGAAAAGTTCAATTAGAAAAAAGTCCAAAAAGTATCTGTTTCACAACCATTTTCGTTTTTTTTTCTGTACATAGGGTGATGGCGCACAGTTAAGTGGAAAAACTGATCGTCAAAGCCTCCGAAAATGCAATCGGCAAAGAGACAAACATCTGCATTTCATCAACTTTTTTCCTTTTTCGGATCCATTTTTTGATTTCTTGCCGGCTAGGTATGTACTTATGCCTGCTGACCTTTGGCAGGTTTCCAGGGTCAAACGATGAAATCTTAAAGGGTTTTAAGTCCTTAGGTCTCTACGGGTATCGAAATGAATATTACATACTTAAACTATTTTCAATAGACATGCGGGTTGAAAACCCTTCCCTGCTGGAGAAATCTCGCACAGTCCCGGAGAGAAGATGTCAATTTATGAAGCTATTTTTTTATTGGTATAATAATTTCCTTAGTATTTTTATCAACAGCCTGAGTTGGAGACATTTACTAGTATACGAATTTCAAATATTCTTTTAATATTTTTTTTTGTTTTTTTAATTAAACCAATGAAAAAGGGTAACTAAACACTTACTACACATAAATGAATTCACGAAAATAAAACTACCACAACTGACTTTAAAATACTATGCAAACATTCGAAAATATGCTGCTATCCATATACTTATCAACATTTACTTATTTTATTTATAACGAAGTTTTAGAATTCCGCTCAAAGATGTTATGCAGAAGAGACAGAGGTAAAAAGCATAAATTTTTTTCACCCTCAAGCATTTGCTGTACGTATGCAAATGTAGTTAGTAAATGTGTACGTACGTATGTAAGTCCGCATGAAGGTATGTATTTATAAATATGCCTTTAGTTTATCACTTTTACAAATAAATGTCGAAAAAAGTTATATCAAAGATAAGATCAAGGCGAAATATTACTCGCTAGAAAATGTTAGTGAAAATATCAAAGAATTTAAAGAAGAAGGTAAGTATTCGCTCACGGCATTTTTGTGTTGCACACAGAAATATGAAGGATTTTTTTTCAAAGAATTTTTTGTTTGTTTTAAGTTAGTAGCGAGGTAATTGTGTGTTGAAAAATGACGAGGAATGAAGGAATGCAAAGGCGGGCATTTAGGAAGTGGTCTGAATTTTTAATTTGGTGAGCACATACGCGTGTAGAGCTCTAAATCGCGAGATTAGAGTGAAAATTTGCTAAGTCCGAATTTAAAAATTGTACAGGAGAAGAGAAAAACCTTCTTATAGCCATTTTCTTTAAGTATTTCGAAAAAATTGGAATACCACATTTAGGCTGTTTAAAGCAAAGCAAAACTCCATACGAATCCGAAGCATTCGATCTTTTTTAAAAGATTTCGTACTATTTTGGTCTTTTCGGATTTTTGGTGTTTCGTTTGGACTTAGCAAATTTTCCTTTCAATGAATATAATAAAAATCTCTCAAAAGTTTGCGATAGTACAAACAAATTTTCCATAAAAAACATTTTCCAAAAATTACAGTAGTAAACAAAAGTATTAGGTTTCAAAGTAATATACAAAAAACTGAATTTGTGACAATTTTTTTTCAACACAGTTGTATTTACCTCAGAAATTGTCTGACTTTAGCGCCCTCTGCTGTTAGCAAAATGAGGATATGATAAATTAAACTTCCAAATCTACTAAAGGTACTATGTTAGCTTCACAAAAATTTATATTACTTAAATATTCTAAGAACTTTATTTTATTTTAATTTTGCTTATGACACAAAGCACTGTGCGCTGTGGTGTAGCAGTGCGCGCTACCAATCCGCGCTATTTAATTTGCGATTCTCCCAAAGTGTGTTGAATAGAAGGCAATAAATGTGTCAGGTTGATTAAAATTTGTATTTGTGAATTATTTACTCACAATTTGCAATGTGCATTTGACGTTAGTTTGAGTTAGCATTGTAGACTTCATTGTTGTTGCAAAAGAATTTATGCACTTTGCCAAGAACCGTGCCCGCTTGAAGCTGTCAGCTGACTTAAAAAATGACATGAAAATATTCTGGTGGCAAAGGTGTACCCAAAAGTGGACACAAGTAACAACTACAATACCTATACATACATATAAAGATCACAATCGTGTATATGTGTGTATTCAAACTGATTTATGCTTAAATGTTACACTTAACAAGTAAGAAAGTCTAAGTTCGGGCGGAGCCGAACATTAAATACCCGGCGCAAGTATTAAATATATGTTTTTTCACCTTTCCGAAACCTTGCGCTAGATGGTAAGCCGGGGTGTATCAATTTTGAGTAAATTAGCGTCCTTCAATTTCGAAATATTGAAGTTTCAAGCATTTCTGAAATTTACCGTTCAATATTTACTGATTTATCGAAGATTTTGTATTTCTCTCCGTTATATGGGATGTGGGCGTGGTTATTGTCCGATTTTAAAAAGTTTCTGCGATTTTTTATGCTGTACCAAGGCCAACAACTGTGCCAAGTTTGGAAGAAATTGCTGCAGCGGTTACCAAGATATACACATGTAACCATAAGTGGGCGTGGCTACGCCCATTTTCCAAAAATTTATAATATTCTTATTTTTCATCTAAAACTTATTATAAATATCAATTTTGAGTGAATAATCTCCAGTAGTTACTAAAATATCGCAGTTTTCGTATTTCTGGAAATTACCGTTATATGGGAAGTGGGCGTGGTTAAAGTCCGATTTCGCCCATTTTCAATACCAACCTACCTTGGATTAAGGGAAACCTACATACCAAATTTCGTTGAGATATCTCAATTTTTGCTCGAGTTATCGTGTACACGGACAGACGGACAGACGGACAGACGGACAGACGGACGGACAGACAGACATGGCTTAATCGATTTATTTTTTCATCCTGATCATTTATGTATACATTTGTCTATATCTATCTCGATTCGTTTTGGCTGTTACAAACAACCGTTATGTGAACAAAATTAATATACCCTTGTGCACAAGTGCGCTCGGGTATAAAAATGATTGCAAATTCGTTTTCCTTTTTTTTATTCCTTCAACGCGTTAACAACAATAAGCTTGCAACTAAATTAAATACAAAATGTAGTGTCCAAACATACACACGCCTTTATTTATTTTGTATTTTTTGTATTTTATATTTTGCATTTGAAATTCGAAACCATGTCCAAGCGCCGGCCACACATTTTACAGTTGGCTATAGAAAATACTTTTATTAATTTATTCATTAGAGTACTAAGAACGATGAGACATAGAGGAAGAGAAGGGAATCAAAGTCACCTAGCCAAGTGCTGAAGGCCTTCACATGCCCACAGTACGCTCACGGCGAACCGTTGTCCAGTCGCCGATGGCGGCTACTCCCTGCTGCAACACGCTGAGACGACGCTGGTCACGCTGCTGCAGCTATGCCATGCATCATTGTCACACACTGTGTTATTTATGTACATATGTATATGTATATAAGTGCCTACACTCACACCCCCACACACCTACACACATATCCAGCCAGGCATGTCCTGCACTTTGACTGCCACTTTAGTTTATTATGTGCGGAAATTTTGGAATTCGCACGTATTTACATACATACATACATACATTCAAGCGGCACAGTGTTGCATGGTGGGAGTAGGAGCGCATGGGAACACAGCGCCGGCGATACTACGTAAATAGCTACATATATCTACACATATTATATCTACATTGCATACAAAAGAATTATTTAGAAATGTTTGACTATGTGTGCGCTGCATTCGAGTGACCAAATGCATGCGAATTAACTGAAAACGTGCGAGGAATATAAAAAAGTGTGACGACGTCGAAACCAAGTCAAAGAGAGTGTGCTGAACGCTTACTTACATATATGTATATATATAATACAATAGGTTAGTGCACTTGTACCTACTTGCCAAGTGTAGTATGTGTCTTTTTCTAGCTGTAAATAATACGGGCATAAATAAGTGTGAATTTTATTTAAAACTGACTGCGAATAAAAGGGCATTTATATATGCAAGAATGAATGAATGAATTGAATAAAACAAATTGCCCAAGAGTATCTTCAGGTAAGAAGGAAACTGGAGGCTATAAAATGGAAATTGTTGCGTATTAAAGGGAAAAGTGTGCATATGCTTAACGGTAATGGTAATGAAGACGAAAATGCTTATGGTAATGATTATAGTAATGATAATGATTATAGGAATGGTAATCGTATTAGTAATGGTATTGGTAATGGTTATGGGAATGGTAACCGTATTAGTAATGGTATTGGTAATGATAGCTTAACTGTAATTCTAATGGTAATGGTAATGATAATATTTACGGTAATTTTAATGGTAATGTTATGGTAATCAATACGATAATGCTGATAGTAATGATTATAGTAACCGTAATGGTTATAGTAGTGGTCATGATTATAGGAAAGGTAATCGTATTAGTAATTATATTGGTAATGATAGCGTTATTAGCAGTGATCAGTGTTGGCAAAATGTTAATCGCGATTGACGATTAAAATTAATTAATCGTAATCAACTGTATGATTAATGATTAAATTTCTTTAATCATTGATCGCTGGCTGCGATTACGTTTAATTAATTTTAATCATCAATCGTTAATCCAATTAAAATGAAAATCTGATTAAGTTGTCTAGTTTGTCCGAATTTGAAACCAAACTCCAGTTATAGTAATTATTTTGTGTTTTACGCTTATAAAAAGCATATAATATAAAAAAAAATATAATTGTCAATAGTAATACATAAACTGGGAACTTTTATAACCCAGCGCACATGTGCAGAGGGATATTAAAACCTAGTTTGTAAAATGTATGTTGGTATAGATCTTAATGAAAATGCACACCATGAGGAACCCCGACTTAGCCATACCCGATTAACTGGCTTTGTATGCATAGGAAAATTCCAGCATAAATTAATTAATCACCAAATTAAGGGTTAATGATGAAAAATTTATTTTTTTCAATCGCAGTTAAAACTAATCATGATTAACTGTAACCGGAAACACCAGAAACACAAACTGGGGCATGTGCGGGTACGTTTTTCTACGCATACACACAAGTAATGCTGCTGGAACTGCGTACTTTAATAAGTAATTTTTAAGAAAAAAAAACAAAACAGACTTCAATTATCATATACAAATTTAAGATTATCGTTAATTTCTTCATGATCCAATAATCGGATTTAAACCAAATTAGTATGAGATCACCTATGAGGTCACACCTTTCCTTTAAAAAAAGAATTATGGAAATCGCTTAACGTGGTCCAAAGTTATGCGGTAACATACATAAAAAAAAATATTCCGACGAATTGATAACCTTCTCCTTTTTGTGAAGTCGGTTAAAAATAAAACCGAAAGAAATATATAAAAATTTAAGAGTATCGTTAATTTCTTCATGATCCAATGATCGCATCTAGCACCTTTCCTTTAAAAAAAGAATTAAGAAATCGGTTAACGTGGTCCAAAGTTATGCGGCAATATACATACATACATCAAAAAAGAAATATATATATATATTCCGCCGAATTAATAACCTCCTCCTTTTTTTGAAGTCGGTTAAAAAATATAAGAATCAAAGCCATTCATTCATTCATTCCCCACAGAGTAAAAAAAACTCCACCAAAGAGAGTGCCCACACTGAAAACAAACAAAAACAAAACCAATCGCATTTTGCTGCACTCAAATGTCCTTCCAAGAAGTGCCGATAAGCATCAAACAGTTTCCCATAATTTTTCTTTGACATTCGTATATGTATGATGTGTTTTTTTTTTCGTTGCTTAGCGGCAAAGTGTTTGAAGTGACATTGGCAGGTATTTACGGTAATGACCCAAATCAAGTAAGAGATGAAATTCATTTGCAGGAAAAACTCAAACAAAATAATAGCAATAGACAAATTTGATTTAAGGTGAAGTGAAGTAGCGAAATGGGCCAACAATTTTTCAGTAAATGGACGTGAGTAAAGAAAGAAGCGGCGATATTAATATACAAATATTCGAATGTAAATTTGTTGAAAGAAAATACAATGGGCATTAGTGTGAGAATTTATGATTTTATAAGGTTTTCTCTCTCATTTTGATAACATTTTTTTTATAATAATAATACCATACGCAAAGCATTCTCGTTTCCTTATCTTGTGCTATCATTGAGATGACCTTATATTTTTTTCTTTTTTTTGATGTCGTATTTTACTAAAGATGTGTTCAGCGATCAAAAATTACAGATTTCTACCCCGAGAAATATAAAACTTGTATTCATTGTCAGGGTCCGCTTATTTTTGTGCTAACTATGGTAGTATGAGGAATAAAACCATTAGCTAATAAGGGTACAAAGAAGTATCTAGTTTTACCAAAAAATAATTTCTCAAAGTTATTTTCACAAATTAATGAAGTAAGTATGTACATATGTATGTGGTCTAAGTCATTTCATGCCGTTTGAGCTTCAATGATCAATGAACGCGTCAGTTATCAGTTCAGTTTCATCAACAAACTGGCCAGAGGTGGCGCCCTTGAGTTAATATCGCCAAGAAAAGAGAGAGTGGGAGTTCCCTTCACTACTTGTGGACTTATCGTGTGAATGGGCCTCGGGTGAACTCAGCGAACGTTGGATGAAAACCAAGGCATGTGCTACTGCGAGTTCATTCTGACCGAGGGTAGACCGGAGTCGGTCGGCAAAGATGAATATCTCGATTGGTGTACTTAGATATCATATCCGCGCAGATCTAGGGAGCCCTCCGGAACGAACATTTGATAGAGGGACCATGAGCATACGTAGCTAAATTGCCAGTTTCATTAATTAAGGGACAATGTTAGGCTTCTTAGATGAAATTAAAAAGGTTTATTTGATGTCAAGCAGTATAAATAAAGTAGGATTCGTCGGTAAATGCATTAAGGAGTACAGACTTGGATCGAAGTCATGCAACAAGAACCTCGCACTATTCACGAAAAGTAGGAGATCTCGTAATTCAAAGAATCCGTATAAAAAGATACTAAATTGAGCTCTTCATAAGTCGCTTATCACGTCCTTCCTATTGTAAATATAGCACAGCAGCGTGGACGATGACTACATCCGACGAAGCAGCTCTTGTAGTCTTCTAAGATTTATGAACTTTTATGCACTTATGAGCTGTATAAGCTTCACAACGACATAGACATAAAAAGTACAACGAATTAAGTACTGCCTAGGCCATGTCGTACGAATGGATGGATACGAATGTTCAAACACTAAAAGTATTCAATGAGGCGGTGGTAAAGGGGGAAAAGGGATTAGGATTAATAGGTCACATCGCCGTAACCAGAAACACAGAAAGCTTAAGGGTACTACGCAAGTACTTTAACAGAAGTTGCGAATACCATCAACCCTGTTGTGGGAAAACGATCTCACTATGAAATTTGCTAAATGCCAGTCTGGCAATTTTACAAGAGAAACCAAAAGTTTGTGAACTTGGATTAGGAAGAGCTGTTCTTAAGGTGTAATTGAATAAGAACTTAAGAAACGAATATATTTTCATACATACGTAAATACATATGTATGTTTATAAGTTTACGAACACACCCTAAATACCGGC
>NW_023461527.1:0-25228 GCF_013731165.1 Rhagoletis pomonella
AAAAATTGCATATTTGGAAATACTTTTTTTTAGTATGCAGTTTTATAACCCATTTAATTTTAGTAGAGTAAAATGTAATTTTTAAGTTGCTTAAAATCGCGTTGATTTTTGGCAATTTTTTCATGCATTTTTTTCCTTACAAAGAATGTTCGATATTTTTTTGATAGAAAAATTGCGTAATACATTGAGAAAAAAAATTATCACTTGATTTTTTAGGAGCTTCAAACTTGCACTTTATTTTACTAAAATTTATTGGACTATAAAACTGCATACATAAAATCTGATTAAAAAGTTGAAAATGTAGACGCAATTTTGCAGGATTTTTATAATTTTTGCACAAATTTTAAAATATGAATTTAAATGGTTTTTGTAGGAAGAGCTATATTTGTATACAAAATAATAAATATTAAATAGACAGGAGAAAAATGAGAAACATTTCTTAAAATGTCTTGTCCATGCTTATTTTCCACCACTGTATATATATCCACGCAACCTTATCAGGATTTTTTAATTTTGTACAATTTTGCCAATAAAAAATAAAATATCTTTTATATTCAAATATGGTTCAAACAGCAACAGAAAGTATATTTATTAAATTTTCATGAAACTTCAAACTATTTAAAACAATTTTTAAGAAAATTTTTAGTATGCAAATTAAACGCCTATTTAATTTTAGTTAGTATAATAATGTGCAATTTTAAAGTTTTCAATTTTCTCGGTGATTTTTGAATATTTGTTTACCGTTGGTATTTGCGTAGTTTTTTCTATGCAACAAATACTTTTTATACGGAAAAAATGCGAAACATCGGTCGGAAAAAATTTAGAAAATTAACCAGATCTCTAAGCTACTTCAAACTTGCACTTTTTTACAATAAAATTAAATGGGCGATTAACCCACATACCTGAAATTTTCCTAAAAATTTTGATTGAAAAGTTTGAAATTTTTTTTTTGGAAAATTTGATAATTTATTTAAATTTTGGACAAAGTTGGAACTTTTATTTGTAAAGTTTTTGCTGCAATTTGATCTATATTATTTTTCTTTTATTTACAAAATTCAACCAAATAAATAAATAAAAAAAAATGTGGTATGGTTTGCGTGGCCAAGAGTGTGTGTACATATATCAATACTTTTACTAGGATTTTAAATTTAACGAATTTTTAATTGTGAAATAATAAAACAGAATAATTCATAGCGTGCCTAGTGCGGTATGATCAAAAAGCGTTTTAATGCCCGACCGATTGCCAGCGAGTTTGGATCTTTCTTTAAAAAATATTTCTAGAAATCGAAAGCCAGTAGGTTTTTTTGTATGTCAAATAGGCTTCGAAATTGGCGTTTATTATACATACATGTTTACCTCAACATAATCAAATAGCGCAATCAGCTTTGAGCTTTAGGCAACTTAACTTTTCGGCAGCAACACCTGTCATATCAATTAGGCGCGTGTCTATTTTTTATTATATTTACTTCTACAGTTGCTTTATTTGAGATGCTGTTGTGCTCAATGAGTGTCTAAATTAAAAGAGAAAGAGCGAATAAGCGGCTTTTGGGGGAAGTGCTGTTAACAGCAACAGGCGGAAAATTAAAAACAAAAAATAGACAGTATTTATATACGTATATACATATGTACATACAGTGCTGTCTTTTAAATAGTAAATGGCAAGCTAAAATTGTAGGAAAAACTGAATTGATTTCGAGGTAAAAAACAAAAGCATAAAAATAAGAAATCTGCTTGAAATTGGCACAAAAAAAATTTTAAGAATTTTATTTTCAAGTCAAACGAACAATTTGCCCGTAATAAGCACCATTATTTTGCTGAAACAAAGTTAACATCGCGCAATGAATGCCGGCAACAGTCCTATGGATGCTGTGGCTGTTATCTCCACTGTTCGGCATTGAGCTGCTTGTTGAGCATAAATAACTCTGCACGGTTTTTTTAAGCAAAACTTTTGAGTGTAATCCAATGCAATTTGAGTTACTATTCATCTGCTGCCTATTGGCATGCTGTGGTGTAGTATTTTGGTCCCTTCGTTTGCCACACGTTGGAGCCATGGCCCATGGCGAACATCCGCTCACAAGTGCTCAACCCACACACACACACGCACGCAAACGAAACGCACGAAACCTATAAAAGTGCTTGGCATTTTGAGGAAATGCTCAGTTACTCACGGAATTTCGGCATGCGATGTGCAAGAAAATATTTCAAATAAAATATAAATTTATGAAATTTAATCAAGCTGTATTGATAAATATTAAAAATATTGCATGAGAGCTGGCTGATATAATATAAATTATAAATATAAAATTTGTAAAACAAAGTGAGATTAAAGGAAGAGTAAATTTTTTCACACTGCTTCAGTCTTTGAATAAATAAAAGCCGAGCAGCAAACAAAAAGTTTTACGCCGGTCAACACCAGGCACGAGTGCAATGAAAGAAAATCTGTCACAGTGAAATAAGAACAAAAAAATTTAAACGACGGGACGGGAGAAGACAACAGACAAAAAAGCTTATAAAAAGCGAAAGTTAAAATATTAGGACAACCAAACAAATTACACAGTTCATAAATAAGTAAATAAAAAACTGTTTTACATGCAAAATTTATCAGTGTATTAAATAACTAAATATATTTGAAAATAAAGTTTGAAGTATTACGCACTTATTCGACGGATATCACAAAAATCACTTAGGGTAAACAAAACTTGTTCCGAAAAATTTGAAACTCATAACGGTGCGAAAATTCAACAACGGCAACATTCAATAAATGGTTAGTATTGAAAATTTAAGAAAGCTTTAAAGGTTTTACGAAATAATAGATACAGTGGTGGCCACATAATTAGGGACAGTACTTCCCAAATAAAAATTGTGGTGAACGTTGGAAAATGAGCCTCGATATCCATTATGAACATGGAACTGAGAACGAACCCATAATCAATCTCAATTTTCCAACCTTCATAGTATGTGGGACATACACCCGAAATGGGTTCGAAAAAAATAGAACCATACTAACAAGAGAGAAAGTGAAATCCAGCTCATTCTCGATGGGAAATATTAGAATTTCGAATTCATAACGAAGGGAAAATACATTGGATAAAGAAGGTTCCGTTTTTCTGTAGAATGGCCTAGTTCTCGAATCGAATACTAACCTATTTCACATTCATTATCGAAGGTGAGACTTGAAAAATAAAATTTGTTTTCCAATTATTCTCGAATTTGTAACCAAGTCCAATATTATTGGGTCCTTTCAATTTTTGATATTTATTTTTTCTTTGTTTATTTTTATTTTTTTTCTTTATTTAATTCAATAAAGCAAAATAAATTCTCAAAATTCAACGCGAACTCCTAGCTACTAGAAACTTACATTAAAATTGAATGGGCTATAAAACCGCGAACTCGATTTTTTTCTAGAAATTTTGATTAAAAATTGTGAAATTTTGATGGACATTTTTTGAAATATGGCGAATTCATATAAATTTTTTTCAAGGTTTGAAACTTTGTATTGCATGGTTTTCGTTGTAGTATAAACCATATTTTTGCAAAAAAATAAATGAAAAGTAAATAAAGAAAAAAACTAAATGGTCAAAACTTGTAAAAAAGTAGTGTCCCTAATTATGTGGCCACCACTGTGTGTACATATGTATAAATTAAATAGGATCTCGTCTTACATTAACTGACCAACTAGGGAGGAAATTTTTCTAAAACCGGAAAAATATTGGCTTGCTTTTAGCCCTTTCAAGGTCATGGGAAACTAATTTACAAAAAAAAAAGTTATTCCACTCATACGGAAATTGTGCGAGTTGTAAGTAATTTTGCATTTTCCCTTTTTTAGAAAGCTATTTTCATGAAGAAATTTATAACATTATTTTATAATTTTAACAAAATTAAAAAAATTTATGAAAATAATGCCCGGTTTCACCAATCAATTTTAAATTTATCAATCCGTTAAAATTTAAAATGTCACAATTTTGTTGGAAAATTTTGTTATTTTAAATTTTATTAGTCTGATAAATTCTAAACCAGATTTTTATTTTGAAAATTTCAGCGTATTAGAAAAATTAGTTTTCTAAGAAATTTTCGTTTGAGAAAAAATAATTTTTAGAAAAAAATATGTTTACCCAAAAACGTACCAAACATTAGAAACAAATATTAGAAAAAAATTATTTTTGCGGTAGCGAGAAATTGTTTATGTTAATAAAAAAAAAAAATTTTTTTTGGGATATGCAACTTTTTTATGGGTTCTATACATGAAATAAGCTAACACGTATACAAAGAATTTTTTTCTTCTTTTTTTCCTCGGAGATATGTTCTGTCAATGTTGGTTTTTTTCGTGATTCTGACTAATCATGTACTTCTTCAAAGACAAGTAAATTAGGAATTAAAAATTACACCATCGTAATCCTTGTTTAATTCTCTATAAAAACATGTGTAAAAAAATGGGCGTTTTTCAAGAACTATTTAATTTTTTTTTTTACGACGAGATGGTTTATTTTGTGAGTGTTAACAATTTTTTGTAATGTTTTCGGGTTTTTGCAAAAGATTAAATTTTATTGCGGATTCGGATAGAATCCCTCTCCAGAAATAATATTTGTAGGGCAAGATTTTTCTTTAAGGCGACAAATAATATTCCAAGAAGAGGCCGAAAAACCACGGGAAAGTCCAGCAAAAGTTTCGAGAAAACCTGAAAAAATCCCGAAGAATATCCGAAAATAATCTTGAAAATATTACTATGGCAAAAATATTAAAAAAAAGACCCGACATGTGCTGCAAATTACGAGAAAATACTGTTAATTCCCGAAATTATTCCAAAAAAAGCGCTAAAACTATGCTACAATAACCACGGAAAAACCAGGACAGAGAGAAATAAAAACAAGAACTATCGCTTATTTTCTGCTCAATAATATTAGCAATTTAAGTGAAAAATGATTTTAATTTTTTAAATTTTATATGGAAATTGACAGAAAATAAAGAAATAGTTTTCCATTTAATATGCTGGTGAATCCGGCTGTTGGAGTCGACGGGGTAAAAAAAAACGAAAAAACTATTTTTTTTTATCGAATTAAGTACTAAATGTCTATAAATTTTGTAGATATTTTTAAAACGTTTTATCCATTCTCATATACTCTCAAATTATGGTTAATAATTTTTTTTTAGGAAATATTACTAGGAAAGAATGTTACTCATGCGTCATGGAAGAACTAAGAACACCCTTTTATGAACCATACGTTCAGTTGAATGCAGCATTATTTCTATTCCGATTAAGGCACTTATCTCCAAAATATCGTTTTTGAAGAACGTAGATATAACTTGTCCGGGCGACATGAGATTTTGTTCATTTTCGGAAAAAATAGTAGTCGCTGGGATGTCCCTTCGGATATTTTTGTTGGTGAAATAAACGATTATTTCACATTGAGGAGAATGAACTAAGTCCGAAAAATGATTCCGGTGTCACGGGGACAGACCTCTGCTATCGAGCTCGACGCTGACCTCATTCTCTTCGATATCGCAGTGTCTTGGTCAACAGCATAGTGTTACCGTGTTTCCCGCTGCCAAAAGTTGAAGAGATAAATAGAAAGGTGTCTTTCACATCCATATCAAGGCTAATCTGGCACCAGTTGAGATTGTTTTTTAGGGCTGAAACACTGTGAAGCAGGCATTTAGTTGCAATGGTAATTTCAAATCCGTTAAGTGAAAATCCAATTTGAAAGATATGAATAAACCTAACCTAACTAACTAAACTAACTAAAAACCTTACTTCCGCTTCTCACGGATTTTTAATTTTTCGAATTATAACGCTCTTTCCACAAACGGACTATATGTATGTATGTAGCTAAATACAATTTAAATAGCGTGTCCAAAAAAGAGGCACGTACCCCAGATCAGAAAATAAAAAGCGGAACAAATGCAAGGTACCAATGAGCTAAAAAATTACGCATGAGTGAACTATGTATGTATGTATGTATATGCCTTTTTTTACAATTCACTTCGCCATAATATGAATATTGTAAAAAGTGAAATAAAAGAACAAATTTGCAAAAAACGCAAACAAAGGGCAACAATTCTTGCAAAAAATGGCAGCGATAGCAACAAGTAAAAAAAGACATAATCGCAATACTTCACATATATATATATATATATATATATATACATATGTACTGTGGTGCTGTCAGAGGGTGATTTCGGGGTATAGAACCCCTTTTGGCTAATGAACTAATACTTTTTACTTTTAGTTGTTTATTCTAGAATAAACATATATCGAGGCACCTAAGTTTGAAATTGTATGGTTTTTGCTCGCAGATTTTAAAAAAAGTTATTTATTTTGATACGCTTAGTTGCGAAATGCTATTCCAAAAAAAGAGTCGAAAGAGTCTTAATATTTACTTTATTATATTTTTTCCTATTAAATATTTTAAAGAATTGCCACATTTTCGGCACTCAAGTTTTCTATGTTCCACTTTTTTCAACTCAACTCAACTGAACTCAAATCGCCTATGCTTGTTTCAACTCTCTCCATCTCACCTCACCTCATCTTTACTCTTCTTAACTCAGCTCGTCTTTCTTCAATTCACCTTATTTCAACTCAACTCAGCTTAACTCACCTCATTTTACCCCACTACAACTCACCTTAACTCACCTCAACTCACCTCATCTTAACGAACCTCAACTCATTTCAACTCGCCTTAATTAACCTTTCCTCACCTCAGCTAAACTCACCTAATCGCCGATGGCTGAACACTAGTTAATACTAAATCTTTGTGAAAATCTCTAAAAATAACGAATTAGGCAGGCACTAGAAATAGCAAAAAAGACCGAAACTTAAAAATAACACTGGTTTACTGGAAAAATGCTCAACGGACGCGACTACATATCCAATTCCTATATAGAGTTGCTTGCTGATTCCGAAAATCGAGTGTAATTTTTTATTCCATGGATAAGTTTTCGATCTTTTTCAGGTGTACATGGCGTATGAGTAACATTCTTTCCTGCCCATTTTTCATAGAAAAAAATCTTTTCCCATTTTTATATGTTTCCTCGCTATAATGATTTTTTTAAAGGTACAATAGGCAAAAAAAAGGCAAATATCTTAAAAAGGCAAAAAAGGGCAACATCAAATGTGTATATATGGAATCAGGGAATGCTAAATCGTGGACATTCTTAATCGAATATACTCTGTCTCTCTGGTCATTAGTTGTCAACGGTTAGTCATTAGTCGCCTATCGGTTGTCATTATTCAATAGTAACACGTCTTAAGACATTGAACTTCACTCTTTCTTACCAAAATCCTGGCTACGCCGCTGTATACGTACAAATGTATATGTATACCAACATATGTATGTATATAGAGTAAGCATGCAAATGTCTAAATATTTCAAGCAAACGTGTCTGCACATTAATATACAAAAATATATATGTATGTATGTATGTACGTACGTGGACTTATCAGTAAGGCCGTTTCGCGGTCAACAGCTGCGTTGGTGGCCGCATTCGGCTATCGCTTGCTGCTACTGCTGCTGCTGCTGATCAACGCCAACGCCACCCCCATCTGCATTGCCATCACTTCCAGCAGCGAACGGTAGCTGCCCAAAGGGGGCCAGTGTTGTCGCCATTGGTGACACACCTCGCACACTTACGCACACACACACAAACACACAAAGTAGCACTCACACAAAACCACTCGCTTTCGATGTAAATCATAACAGCAACAGCAGCAAGCGGCAGCATCCGTTGTTTTTTTTTGTTTTGCCTTGATTGCTGCTTTTGCTTTCATTATTATTTTTTTTATGATTGCTTTTTGTTTTTGTTTATTTGGTATGCTTATTCGCATAATATTTGGCATTGCCTATATTTTTCATATTTCACACTTTTTTTTCTTCTACATACATACATACATATATGCATATATACTTTACCGCGAAGAGTCACGCAGTGTTCGCCCGTCATTTGTGGCACTTTTTTCGTTTTCACTTTTTACGCTTTGATGTTTTTCTTTTATAATTTTGCGCGCAATTTTTTTCTATTGCTATTGCTGTTCGTTGTGACATTTTATCGCTTGTTTTTCTACCAAGCAGTTTTTCGTTTTTATGCTTTTTTTTGCCTATATATAATTGTTATTCACACTGCTACTACCATCGCCGTACGAGTAGAGGGGACCACAAAAGCTCCTAATGTTACTATTCTTATGGATATACAATTTAAAAGTTTAAGAAATTTTGTTTGCCTATAAACATTCTTAGAAAGTCTGTTCTCGAGTTTTGCTAACGGAAAAAAAATGGTTTTCAAAATATACATTATTATAGATTTTCATAGGTTTAAATATTATTTTTTATCTACTTAGTATTTATACATAGAATAAATTTAAAGCAGTTGTGTTTCAAATCAATTTTGCCTTTTTCATTTTGTTTTCAAATTTTCCGCGCATATTTTTATGTATGTATGTATGTATGTATGTATGTACTCAAATTCTGCAGACATTCGCACACGTCAACACATCTCTTCACATATCACTTGTCATTTCCCTTTGTTGTGCAATTTTTCATTAAAGTTCTTCTTTTGAAAAAAATTTGTTTTTGTCAGCATGCGAAAAACAAAATACGCAACAAAGGAATAGAAAAAAAATCAACGTAAACACAAGCAGCTTCATATCACAGCTAATCGTATATAGTACTTAGTTCTACATCATGCGCGTAATTAATAGCCATTCAAATGTAAATATATAGCACATTAGAATGCCTCACCAAAAAAACGAGGCGGATTTTTGCCCGGAATTATAAAATTTAGGTCTGTCTTCTGTTATCTGAAGTGATTTTTTGAACAAAATATTAAAAAAAAAACTAATTTTATTTATGAAAGAAACTCGTGTTTTGAATGCATTTTCAATTTCTGATGTAGAAACAGTATCAACCGACTTTTTGATGTTTGTATGTATATGTAAACATCTTTGCTATCGGTATGGGCAAAAGGTGCATAAACCGTCACGCTTAAGCCAAGACGAATTCAGAGTTAGTAGGTACAAATGTAAGCATATCTAATGAGCTGTACTAGCACCAATGCTCGTTGATATATTTCGGCACTTTTTCGGTCCTAGTTCGGGGTCAGTTCGGAACTAGTTTAGGACTTTGTCGAGATAATTTCGGGAGCGGTTTTGAACTAGTTTAGCACTTTTTCGGGTTTGGTTTGGGCACATTTCCGGGACTAGTTCGGGACCAGTTCGGGGCTACTTCGATACATTTTCTGGATCATTTCGGGTATAGTTTGGGTATATTTCTGGACAAATTCGTTACTAGTTCTGGGATAATACGGTTAATTTTAGGGATAATTTCAAGACTGGTTCAGGACTTTTTCGGGACTAGGGTAGGACTTTTTTGGGTCCCTAATGTACTTATATTATGCATGCGTTTTAAAAAAGTAAAATTATAACAAATTGCCATTCAGAATGTATTCGATGATTTATGACAACGCACGTGCAGCGCAAACATTTTAGTATATTATTTATATGTAGGTACATAAATATATTTATAAGAGTATTTATTAGTTTTTTTTTTATTATTGTTCCTCGTAATTATGGTAATTTTGCATGGTTTTTGTTCGCCAATAGACAATTTTACGCCACTTCATTATTTGCATGCCATTTCGAATTGCTTCACTTATTGTTATTGTATACATATGCATACGGACATATGTACATACTATACATACATAGTACATACATATGAACATGTGTCAAAAGTTTTTATAATCGAAAAATATCTAAATAGATGTGTATGTACATACATATGTTCATACAGCAAAAGTTATTAGAAATCTACGATGTTATTCAATTTAAATAAATTGTTGTATATAGATATGTATGTAAAGTATAAGTAACTATTTACCTCCTTTCTTTATTTACCTATTTACTGCCTCGATTTGCAAAACCATACAACAAATCTAAATTTTTTTCAACATCGCCTTGATGGACTTCATAAAGCATAGAGAAGGAAGTACTATATTTTCTTGAGGGTTTTCATAATCTGAGGTTGAAAAGATAAAATTATGAGCGCAACTAAATACAGAGAAATTTTGGAATCAACAAAAAAAAATTTTGGAATTAAAAAATAAATTTAGTTCTTCGCGATTTCTCGAGCTTTTATTGCTGTAGGTCTCGAAAAACTTTCGGAATTTTTTTTAGAAGTTTCGGAAATATTTTTGGATTTTTGGTACTTTTAAGGACTTCTTATCCCTTTTCTGGAAGTAGTTTTTTTTATTTGCCATTTTTGAATACATAAAAATTTAAAAGAAAAAAATTGTGAGTTGAAAAAGTTAGGGAACTTTTTTCTGTTTTGGTCTTAAAAAATAAAAAAAAAAAACAATTTTCAAAATTTGCTGATTTTTGTTCCTAGTTGAAACCTAAAACTGCATATATGAACTTCCGTTAATGTATTGAATAAACATTTAAGAATATCACAATATATTTATAGATACTTCCGTCATGACTGAAAATCAACTTTATGTCACAATCATAGTTCTACAGTGCGTATGAGCAACGCAGTGCGATTCTACTCTTTCAATGAAAACAATAAAACCTTAAATGATCGTAATACTATACGTAGTGCTTATGTAAATACATAACATGGATGTACAGACAAGCGCACAACACTTCCTTCTCACATACAACGTATGCAGAAAAGGATGCTACAATTTAAGGCATTGCAGTGCAAAATAAATCGCGTAAAAACGATTTTCCCAGGATTTTAGCAATTCATGAAAAAAAAATTTAAGAACTACAAGCGTTGGTTAAGCAAAGGAAAAACATTTGATTACAAAGTAACGGTAAAGTATAAAATGCCAAGTATCATGAAAATAGTTGTCAACTCATAACGTCAGGTTCTGCTAACTGGTTACTTGAGAGCGTAAAAAATACGTAGGAAGAAAGGATTTAATCAAAAACAAATAAAAATCGTAACCTCTGCAGCAAAAATAAAGAAATGCAAAACAAATTGGCAGCTCAACGCACAGTAGTCTGCCAGCAAAAATTAGGGCTCAAAATAGCGTAGAGACTCTAACTAAATTTTTTGGTGCTAAGTGCAGAGAAAGTAGCAATTTTGAATAAAATCGATTTTCCTGTTCCTGCTATTGAACGATGAATAACAAAAACTAGTAAAAACAAATACAGGGTTCCCACAAGATGAAAAAATTGCACAAGAAAAATTTGAAATGTTATAAAAAATTTTCACCAAAAATTTAAAATTATTATGTTTTTAATTTTTTGAAAAAATGTAAGTATGCCGTTTTATGACCTTGTAATGTTTTAATAAAGTAGAAAATTGTAGTGGTTAAGAAATGGCGTTGACCTTAGTATTTTTTTTGCTGACATTTGACATTTTACACTTCAAACTTTCAGTTTATTATATTAGAATTGGATATAAATCTCTCACAACTCAAATTTTTGTAAATCTTAAAAAAAAATTTTTTTTTGTGAAATTTTTTATAATACTTTTTCTTTACCTTTAATTGTTCCCAACTATAATTTTTATGCAACATTATTCCTTCAAAATTTCTACTTTCTCTGCACTCTCAACAAAAAAAATTTATACAAAAAATAAAAGTTCAAAAAATCGGGCTGCACAAATCTTTCCTAAACCTCTATTAGCTTTCATTTGAAAATATGAAATTAAATCAGTTAAGAATAGAAAGCTCTACACTATTTTCAACCGTGATTTCAGACCACTGTGCAACAACGGTTGCTGCAAGCCAAGTAGGCGTACATAATTTCCAACCGAATGTTATGAGAATCAATAAAGAATAATAAATTGCAAAATGTATGTGTGCATATTTTTCTCGTAGCATAAAAAAGGCAGATACAGAGCAATTGAATAATGCAAACAGCTATAGCATCTCATCAAGCGTTGAGGTGAAGCAAACGCTTCGTCAGCCATGCCCTCGGGCGACACAGAGTAAGTCATAAACTGACGGATATTCGCACTCGTTGAAACATATTGCTTGCCTCATATGTATGTATGTACATGCTACCTACTCCTAGCATGCTATAGAGATGGCTGGTTAGCTGATTGCCTGCTGCTTTTGTATTTGTTTTTATATACATAAACTTCAATTTTTTTTGCTCAAACGCCATGAAGCACTTTAGAAAAGGTGCACGGCACGGAAATATGTTATTCTGATGATATAGCTACATAAGTAAACAATGATAACGACGGGTTACAAATATCCATTGGGAAAGATGTAAAGGTAATCACTGAAAATAAAAAAGTAGTTTTACCATATTTTTGTAGAATCCACTTCCAATCATACGCCTAAAGACACATTGCGTTCTTGCTTGCTTATAAGTATTCACCAAATACATAGCAAAACATATGCAATACATCCTTAGATATGTAAATGTGGCGTTAAGCAGTGATCAACTGGCTTACAAGCAAGCAGATTTATTTATGCAAATTTAAAAGATTCCCTCCAATATTTTCTTGATGTTCAATTGTTTGCACAATTTATACTCGTACAAATATTTCTACATATGTATGTACGTATTCTAAAACTCAGCTCAGCTCTCAGCTTATTCCTATACAAATTGCTTATCATCGTCAAAATTGTTTCGCGGAAAGAAAAATCCCGAAAGCAAATTGTTTTTGCTCACAAAGGAATTGCAATCAACCGCAACATATTGCCACAACATTATCATCTGTTGGTAAACGAGGAAGCAGACAAAAAAAAATACATGCATGTAAACTTCCACAGCCTTAAAGTATGCTCACTAGAGTGGTTTAAAATAAGTAAAGTCTCATCCACTAGGACTGTTCTATACCGAAAAAATAAACCCATATTATTTTTTTTTTTGAGATGAAAAAATATTTAGAGGTCGCTCAATGCGCTTAAAGTTGTCCATGTATTTTATATGGGGGACAAGCAACTTTTCGTAGAATTGGTATGGACAAATATTGATTTTCAAGAAATCTATACCATTTCTACGAAAAGTGTTTTTTCCCCATATAAAGTACATGGAAAACTTTGAGCGCTTTGAGCGACCTTTAAATATTTTTTGATTTCAAAATAAAAAATTGGGGTATATTTTTTCGGTGTAGAACAATCCTAGGAAGTGAGAGCATAAAAATTCCGACTTTACTTTTTCACATGCATTTTTGGTTCACCCTAATGCTTCATATATAATACTCGTATTTACCTTTATGTGTTTGTGCTCACTCTACCTAAGCATGCCGACGTTTCATCGATGACTTCGCAGCGGAAGTTAATGTAGCAAGGAATTGTGGGAAATGCTTTCTTTCCTTACGCGCTGATTTGTGCTTATGGATTTTACTCGCTGTCTTCTCTTATTTGTAATCATTCACGTTTGAGTGAGTCGTAAAATATGAAAAATCAAAGCACAGTTAACTGGAATTGCCGCAATCTGAGTTGAACAGCCTCCAAAATGTTGCTTTGTGTTGATAGAATTCGTGGCACTTTGCTCGAACTGTGTTCTCTTTATGATAAGAGTACTTAGTACAATTTACTTCCTTCAAAAATAAATATAATATAAGTGTGTGGGCTAATCCATATCAAATCGAATTATGGTTGGAATCGACCATTTGTGATTTGGATGAAATTTGGTCAGAATTTTTCTTAATCCTATGTACATACTTATAACAAAGTTCTGCCAACGGAAAAAACATTTTCCTTTCGAAAGTTAAGTAAACTTAATTTTTTGAATATCTCAAAAACTATAATAATTAAAAAAATTTTTCTGATCTGTAATACTTAGAACTATAAAGGAAAAATACAATACAATAACATCGTAAAAGCATAAACGTATGTATAACCATCTTTGGCTTAATTTTTTTTGTATACAATACCCCTAACTGATTTTTAATGATCCTGAAATTTTCCAGAAAGTACTTTTTTAGATAAATTTTGAACTTTATGTTAAGCAGCTTTAATTTAATTAAATCTTTTTATTTGTTTAAAGTTTGCAAGCAGACTTTGATTTTTTTCAAAGTTCGAAAATTTATTTCTTAAAAACAAAACACATTTTTGAAAATTTCACTATATGTACATATGTATTTAAGATCAGTTTTACGATGTTACATTTTTCGAATTTTCTAATGTTTTTTTATATAGCCCTAAACATCGTATTTAAAACGAGACCAGTGGTGAAATTCTGTAACCAGTTAGCGACAAATTTCGCATCGATATCGCAATTTTACGACAAGTTTTACGATTTTTCTATTCTATACAAATTTTCGGACGATTTTCAATGCAAAGTTTGTCATTTGCTTTCCAATAATAGTCGTAAGGCTAACGACGTAAGCCTTTGCGACAAATAATCTTTGGAGTTTTTAAAAATATGTAAATGTATGTGTAAATAAATAAAACATTATCAAATTCAATCAAATCGAAATTCTTTATAGCGTGGGCAATGACTTTGCTTCATTTGCCATTAGCTAGAGCGTTTGATAGCACCACTTTGTTTCCCTTCTCGTGAAGCATGACGTAGCCTAGTTACATACGAATATTTGTTTTGCCAATTCATTTTGGTCATTCCATTCCGGCCCCTTATGAATTGTTGTATACATACATACTACATACATACATATGTAGTATTAGTACTAGTAATAGTAGCACGAACAAAAATTTTCAGGTGCTTGTTTGTAAAAATTGATCCTCTTCGGAAAAATAACCAAAATAATAAATGTTGCGTATACGACAAGTCGTCAGGTGTAGATACCAAAAGCTGTCATCAGGAGCTGCATATACATAAGTATGTATATCACAAAAACGAATCGCAAAGCATGCTGCAATTGTCCAACACAGTAAATTTTACATAAAAAAAAATTTAAAAATATTACTCAACTTTGGCCAATACAAAAATCACTAATTCAGATAAATTTTTTATAATTTTTTTTTCGCAGTAACTGACCCATATTGTGCAAGCAAAAAATATTTGCTAAATTAAAAATATAGACGAAGTAAATGCCGCTAGCCAACAAAATGGAAATCTCGGAGTTTCTCCCTTCACAACACAATGAAATGAAGACTACATAGACTTCAACAAAGGAAATAACGAAAACAAAAAAATATTGAACAATCAGAAAAATATTCAAAGCACAAATATTTCAAGCAAATGATTGTCGAGAAGTACAAAAGTTTAGACAATCGTGTGAAACAGCATCAACGCACAGCTGCCGGCTGTATGCCACACTTCATTTGTAGCAAACAGAACAGCTGTTGTTGTGCATACAGGTGTGCTATACATTGCCACTGGCTGCAATGGCAACGGTCGGTGTACGTAGCGGAAGTGGTTTTAATATATACATACATACATATATAAGTACATACGTATGTACTTGCATATTGCCAATATCATTTTGTGTTTCTTCCTATACTATTTGTATGTATGCGCTTGCATACGTCTATATGTATGTATGTGTCATGCGAACATTGATTTAAATGCATTTGCATATAAATGCGCTATCGGCAATAGAGACAGCAACAGCAACAGCAACAACAACATCAAAAAAAGCAACTTACAACAAACCAAGAAGTATTCATGCGAATTGGCAAGCAACTGGAAGCAGCTGCCACTATACATATATACAAATCTATATAAACACAAATATAATCATATAAACATACACACTACGGTAGCGGCTGCTATTCTTGCCGTTGGCTGTTGGTTGGCCAAAATAATGCACGCAAATTTGCATAAGTGATGCAGTCAACACAATGAAAAATTCAATATTTTCGACTGTTCAAATTTGCCTTTGGTATGCGATTTTAGCTACAAGAAAACTTTAATGCAAATGCAATACATGTTTTTCGATCGGTTTTTAATTAATTAAATCATGCATTAATTGAGCGATGTGTATCAGCTGGTAAATGCATTTGATTTAATAGTGAAAAAAAAAAAAATTTGCACAATTGCTTTTTTGTAATTTTTGTAAATTTTTTCAAAATGTAGTATTTCAAAATAATCTCGGAGTCAGAAAATTTTACCAAATCGAAAATATGCAAGTGTTTGGTAACCATTAAAGCTTAGTTAAAACTTAGTTAATAGTTCTGTTTTTATTTATTGGATTTTTTAATCTGCCATCTGTAGAATTTTGTGCACCAGACTAGGTTTTTGTATGTTTTTGGTGTCGCTGAAAACGAATCTGAAGTCCGTTTTCACAGCATGACAAGATTTTTTTTTTTTGACCACTGCACGTATGTAAGTAAGACGTCATTTTGTTATCCACATTTCTGCAAAAGCTTTCAACTATTTTTACCCACGCATCCAATTGTCTGATGCCAATGACAATGAAGTGGACGGATGACCCTTTGACATAGAGGAATTTGTGAAATGCGGCACACTGACTGTGACTTTGTTCAACCATTCAACCATTCAAGCTCTCAGCCACTCGTGCAACTTATTATAGTATTTATTTTTTATTTATGTATTTTTAATCATTTTTTGTTTTTTTTTATTTTAATAGCTAAACCCATTGCGATGCGAGACAACAATTAAAAGTTATTATGAAAAACGATTCTTTCAATTGATAATAAAAGTTTATAGCACCCAAATGGGGTGAGCAGTGCGAACATCGCTGAGCCATTTAAATGTGTGGAAAGAAGAGCAGAGAAGATTGTGAGTAGATTATGAGTAGCACATCAAACATTTCACACCCACAATCTACGAGTAGCGTTTACTTGATAAAGCATCTTTAAAATGCCATAATGTATTTATTAATAAATTCAAATAAGTTGCCACATATATATTTATATTAATAGAAATTAGAGCAGGAAGCAATGGCACGGATTTTAAACTACGCATTTTTTTTTCAGAAGGGATGACGTATTTTGCGATTTTATTTTTATTTTTTTAAATAAACAATATTTACAAAACGCGTTTGGGAAAGTAAAGCTCTGCCATTTGGCAATTTCCAAATGTCACTGGGGCCAAACCGGAATTCGTTTAGTTAAAGGTCGGCCATTTGATAACATAGCAAGTTTTAATGCCAAACTCCGCATAAAAATTATTAAAAATTACTAAATTATTCTACCGAAATTTCGTCGCTCGGCGGCTATTTTGTTAACCAAATTTCCGAATGTGGGGTAGTGACCCTGAAATGGTGCCCGTATAATAGCACCTATTTAGTGTGCATATTAGGCGCGGCATCATCACGGGCCGTACTGCTTTGAGAACGACGATGGAATCGAAAATCTGAAAAAAATGTGGTTTCAACAAGACACATTACACACCAGTACACACCACGCGACTAGTTATGGCTCTATTTTGCGAGAAATTTGCAAAACTCGCAGCTTCGAGATATACCGATTAAGCATTTCTACTAAGATTCTATGATTTAACGACTTTGGATGTCTTTGTGAGGTTATGCGTAAAATCTTGTGTATGTCTAAGAACCCCACATACAATTTAAGGATAAGAAATTCCGATTTTTGAGAGTTCATTCGATGGGTACAGCGGTCTTATTTCACGCCCTGGGGAGAGAAAAAATAGACCAGGCGTAAATTTACATGTCCTTAAAAATCTATGCCATTATTTCGAATCTCAAAGCGTATATTTCGCACAGGATTACATAAATTATTACTTGGTGTCTGAAGCTGGTGTTCATAAACTTATAGTCCCAGGTATTTCTATTCCTTCTGCTCCTTTACTACCCACCTGCTTCTTTAACTTAGA
Organism: Rhagoletis pomonella; assembly: GCF_013731165.1. NCBI lineage: Eukaryota > Metazoa > Arthropoda > Insecta > Diptera > Tephritidae > Rhagoletis > Rhagoletis pomonella. The sequence goes on from NW_023461527.1 coordinate 17,660, forward strand.
TCGGCAACCAATATATCTTCGGCCGGATAAACGAAAGAAGTATGTGCGAATTGGGACAAATTAAGCAATTGTTCAGGCACAACTGCCATCTCTTAATCAGATGTTAGGTAATATTTATTTTGGCCACAGCCAATCAAGATCTCCATTATCTGTTACAAATTCTTTGCCCAATCCTGATCCTGTCTTGTTAGCTTATTATATCTCATCTTCAGGTCCTAAATTTGAACCAAATAACCCGATGCCAGCGCCATCTAGCTACGAATATAATTCGCGTAAATTAGTGAGTGTAAGTTCTGTACAGTTTTTTTAAAATTATTATATATCCTTCAAATTTACCGATGGGCGACCAAAATTCGGGGCTCATTTATGAACTACATCACGAAATCGCCATGTGAAAAAAAATCCAACTTGGACTTCAATAAGCAAAAAATAAATAAAAAATTCAATCTGATGAGGCATGGCGTGCGATACGATTTTCGCGTGACAATCACACAAACATTACACCCACATGACGAGCTAACATCAATTGTGAGCAATGATCACAAATGATAATTTACCACTCATACTCACTTAACGCGAGCCATGGGAGTGAAAATTTCACTCGAGCGAAAAGTGCTCAAAATCTAATACGAAGAAGAGTGTCATTAAAAAAAAGCTTAAATGCACCTATTAGCTGGCGAAGTGCATAGTTTTACGCCACAATCACAAGCAGAGTGTAACGCCCATTGTGAATGCTGTCTTCTGAGTGCATTTATATGAAATATATTTACATAGAAATGCACATACATACATACATGCAAACAAAAGCGTTTGTATAATCGAGTATAAGCGAATGACCACGGTCAATAGCCGAATGTGATAATATTCACCGAGTACTACGACTATTATCAGCTGGCAGGCGCGAAAAGAATTCATAAAAATCGGCGCCAAATTCTTGGCAGCTTTTCATTTAACGTAAAATGTTTTAGTTATATATACACATTTGTGGGGAATTGAATTATGTCTACACATACATACATATATAAATCGGGGTGCTTGCATGAGAAAATATACATACATCCCGCTTTTTATTTTACTAGCCTCGCATTGCAAATAGTTATGCGTAATTTATGACTCGATCTGTAACTATTGTTATTGTTGTTGATGATGTAGCTTATTTTTCTGATGATTGTAGTGTTTACAATTTCATTGATGTCAAATAAATTGCAACATATCATGATTTTAATACGACTCACTGAGCTTATTCAACGTAATTATAGCATTTAATTTAACCTTAATTATGTTTGCTTTTTTGTACACAGTGTATACATATATAAACATACATATGTATGTATATGAATATCTTTACATGAAAGTGCATTGCACTGTTTGAAAGGAAATTCACTTGGCCAACATGAAGCTGTTTGATACCACAGAAAAATAATTAGTGTCATAAAAAAATTTAGTTATACAGTAGGCCCCACATTGGGACTACATCGGCCAAAAAATAATAAAAACGGACTAGCAAGTGTAATTACGCAGATTTATAGCAAAATATACAACTAACCCGAATTAAAAAATATATATATGAAAATATATATTTGCAGTCACGGGACGAGCTTCAAGTAGATACAATGCAATTCAGGGTTAAAGTCCTCTCGCGAAGTACGAAAACCACACTCTATAACTGCCTCATCATGCCCGTGCTGGTATATACCGCAGAAGAATGGACAATGACAAAACCGACGAGATTTCTCTTGGCTTCACTTGGCATTTCCAATTGGTGTCAGTTGTCATAGAAGGGCGTGGCTGAACTTGGCCAAAATCGCTTTGGCGGTAACAGAGCCAACTAGTTCTTTCCAAGAGTACATATGTACAAACCCCCTAGATAAAATTAAATTTCCCCGTATTCATAACAGGCATGAAATGTTAATTTTTTACTGTACTGAGAAATTATTTTACACTTTATTTGGACTTTCCAGTTTCGATTCCATTATTTTTATGCAGATTTTGTAAGCTAAAACTGTTTTGTCATCTGAGGGATTTTTTCCAAAAATTTTTTTAAGAAAGTATTCATATTCATAAAAACTCCCTTTTTGGAGATATTTTTAAAACGGTACAGCTCACGCAAATCTTACCGAAATACTTTGGTGGACGTAATCCCGGCGGAAAACTCGCAACTTTTTTTGGTGATGCAGTCTAATGTACATACGCCATTAGAATTCTCGAATCCATTTGTCAAAAAGAAATTTTCTCACGAACATACACACCTACTATTTAAATATGTACAAATATGTATATATTCTCTTAAACCTCATTTGTTCAGCTGCAGCAAATTAATCAACTTTCGTTTTTCATTCAACTGATAAATTCTGTCGACAGATCCTTTGAAGCGTCATCCAAATATTGTACGTATTGCAGTTTTATTTTGTACTCGTAATTTGAATACGAAATAATAAAACCAAGTGACAATAAATTACTTTTGCACAATTTTTTTTACGCGTATCTTTCATTTTATCTGGCAATATTTTAATGAAAACTTATGTGGATGTGCAAAAAGTGGAAATATCATATAAATTAGTATTTTTGACACCAGCAATGGCAGCAATCTGCCAAAAAATTTACCAACCAAGCTTTTACTTTCCATACGTATTTTAATAATTAATATTTTTTCACTTTCCATACGCGCTCGACGAACGCGCTAGAGCATGTCCATGTACTAAATTAACTTGTCAGAAAGCTTCAGTGGCAATAAACTATAAAACAACATAAAGTTCCAATGACAGCCGCTGACAATTTACATACATAAATGCATATATACGCATGTAAGATATATAAAATAAAAATGCTGAAAAAGTGTGTACGCTATGGCTTTCTGGCTATACTTACGTTAAAATAGAGGGCGAATGCCAAGACAAATTTTAATCGAGAATTTGAAAAAAAAAATTTATTTAAGCTATATTAAAAGTAATAATAAAAAAGCAAAATAAAATGAAATGAAGAAAATAAAAATATGAAATATCATCTGTAAAAAAGAAGTGGACAACCTTAGAAGTCAAGCGGCGGAAATTTTAGCTTTTCTTGATACCCACTTTTCACACAGCAGGATTTCGGCGGAAAAAAATTCAGAATTTTAAAACCCACCCAATTTTTATGCATACATATGTATTTTGATGGTTTGGCCTTATAAAGTAATATTTGAATCAGAAAAAGTCATTGTAACTTATTACGAAATTGACAGCTTTATACAAAAAAAAAAAAAATGACGTAAATCTGAAGAATTTTATTTAACTAAAACTTGTTGAGACTTTTGTGCAACTGAGCAATGTTTTTTTCCAATAACTTTTGGTTTGATTGCTTTTGTTGTAGGTTCATATGAAAGCCTAGCATTTACTTCTCCAAATAGGGAACAAGGCGACCAAATGTTTTGATATTTTTTTTTGTTTTTTTTAACAAAAATGGTTGCACAAATATTAGCAAACAAAAGTTTTGCTTTACGAATGCTGACTTTGGCACAAAATTTCGTAAAAGTATGTTCATCGGTCCACTTCTTATAGCCTTTTTAAAGCGTTTTTGAGGTTAAGTTTATATGGGAGGTATGCTTTAAAAAAATTTAATGCACTTTTCAAACAGGTAGATGACTAAGTAGTACAGAAAATATACGCAAACATGCATTATAGGTCGTGAAAGGGTTAAAAAAAATTTTGGTATTGAATGGGTTAATTTACAAGAGTTAGTCTCCTTTGCGCTATTCATAAGGTTTTTGCTCCAAATAGCATAATTTTGAAGTCTTCTGTAATCTCGCATAGAAAAAGTGACAATTTGAACAATTTGAATTTGAATTTTGTGCAGTGATAGAGGATCCAATATGGCGAGCACCAATCATCATTTTCAAGACTATTTATAACCGTTTTCTTTTACACGAACTACTATAATTTTTGGGAGAGGGGGACGAAAAGTGCTCCATATGTATATAGTATGTATTTTCTTTATTTCCAAAGAATATTTTTTGAATCAGCTAATTCCACTCTCGGAAACAAGATTTTAAATGAGAAAACGACTTGAAATTAGACTGATAAACAATTTGTTTATGCGTGCGTATGTATTCATATTTCGTGTTAAACGAAATTGTGCAACTGACAGTTGATATAAAAGACCACACAAAAAAAAAAGCAAAAACACAACCAGCGGACACATTGGCATTGTATGCGAGTGCATTCACATTTGGCAAGGGGATGAGTAAGTACTTAAGTAGCTGTGTAATGCACAAATTTGTTGCATTACCTAGCACACAAACACACATACAGTGACTAAAACAAGTATTCACACGATTTCTTCTTAATATTCACAATGTTCCTCGTTCTAATTTTTTTTTGTTATTCGTATTTAAAAATATAGTTTATGCTTTAACCAAAACTACTTGAAAACTACTTAAAAAATTTAAAAATACGACAAATTTGTATCAAAACGTCGAACTTTTGAATCTGAACATTTAGAAAAATTTAAGGTATGCAGTTTTATAGCCCATAAAGCGTCAGAAAAAAAAAATTTTAAATTAACGGAATTTTTAAGTTGCTTAAACTTGGACTTATTAATAATATTATTATTAAACTAAACTTATACCTGCTATTAAATTGCATACCCAAAGTTTTGCTAAAATTCTGATTGAAAAATTAAAAATGTTGATGAATTTTTTTTTTAATTTTTCTAAGTTGTTTATAAATTTTTAAACTTCGATTTATATGATTTTGGTTAAGACATGAAGAATATTTTTATACAAAAATTTTAACTTGAAAATATGAATATTTAAAGAAACACAACACGTGAACACTTGTTTGAGTCACTGTACATATGTGAGTACGTAATTGTGCACGAATTTTCACACATGGAACGTTGCTTTTTGTCTTTGTTTTTTGTTATTTTGACTTTACTTTGTTTGCTTATTTTGTCACTTTTCGCTTTCCTGCTTTTCAGTCATTGTCTGCTCCATTGTTTATCATTTTGTCGTAATTTAAGTCGACCACAAAATGTCACAGGCCGTCACATTTATTCACTCCATCACTCGCGTTCCACTACGTAATGACTGCAACAAACTATTCGCAAAATTTATTTTTCGTATGTGTGTATACACATAAAGTGCATAAGCATCCGCCTCTTGACGCTTCTTACGTGCTTCAGATGCATCAGCACCACTACAAATGCTCATTCACCCAGTGGGAAAAGTAGTAATGCATTACATGCGTGATAGATAATGTAATGTATACCTTATGAGTTCTAGATTCATTTACTATTTAATATGTAATCAGCATTCCTATGTATCCAAAAAATCGCAAAAAATTCATATTAAATCGCATTCGTTCCTGCATTACTGGTAATGCAAAAATGAACGCCCCACTTTTTTTAGGACATCGCCGTGGGAAAAATAATGCATTTCTGAATGTGAAAAAAGCTGTTTTACCGATTTTTTTTTTCGATTAAAATAAATTACATTTTCCCACTGGGCACATTTTCATTTTCCACACAATCGTCTAAATAGTTTCTCGTAAAAATGCCTCATGCTATGCATTGTCAGCTGTCAGCGAAAGTGCCAAATATCTCTATTTACATTAGGGCGGGTCGAAAACACACAAAATGTTTGATACGAAAATTGCATAAAATTGTTAAAAGGTGATATTTTAACCCTTATTTTAGAAAATAAATCCGGGTCCTCTACGATAATATTTTCAGTCTGCGGAATGAGTTTGAAGAATTGCAAATTAGAGTGCGAATACCAATTTTTTTTTTTTAATTTTCAAAGACTTGTGTAGATTATCTCCGGAAGTTATTTCCTATTATAAAATCATAAAAAAATAAATTGGGCAAATTGAAAGTAAGTAACATCAATATTTTAATAAATTAATTAATTAAGTAAAGAAATTAATTTATTAAAATTATACTGTTACTGACTTTTAATTAGCCCAATTTATTTTTTTACGATTTTATGATAGGAAATAATTTCCGGATTTGATCTACACAAGTCGTAGTAAAAATTTGAAAAATTTATATTCCTAATCTAATTTTAAAATTTTCAAGCTCACTCCGCAGACTGAAGATATTATCGCAGAGAAACAGGATTTTTTTCTCGAATAAGGGATTAAAATAATGAAAATTTTTAAATTTCAGACCTATACAATTTTCTTATCAAACATTTTGTGTTTTCGACCCGCGCTTCGTTTCTTCCAAGAAATGTTGCCCTTCCCCTATCGGATCTAAACAAAATAAACAAAATTAGTATGGGATCACCCTCTAGGTACCTCCTTTCCGATGAAAAAAGAAATATCGAAATCGGTTAACGTGGTCCAAAGTCATGCTACTAAATGAAGATCCATTTGCCGCTACCTACAAAACCTGGTTTGGTAGTTGGCGCTGATTGTATTGTATGTGTCGCATATCCAGTTTTTGTGAATTTATAGGCCAGTTCGTTATCCTGAACGTCGCATAATTATTGTACTAACATAACTTCAGCTTAAGATTCTAGGAAATATTGTGGGGACGAACATTTTTTATAGCGTTTAGGGTAGTCTGATTGTCGTTGAAGCATTTGATATGATACCACCGCCACCGCTTCATGGCGGAATGGCTAGCGCATAAGACAGATTGAAGCGTTCCTCCAGACGCCATTTGGCACCAAGTTTTGTTAAGTATTAAAGCCACTTTTGTCGAAACTATTAATTGAACTTCATATAAAATATTTTTACTTCAATACTGACGCCGGTAGTAGCAATGGTACTTGTTCTGACATCTATTAAAAAAATTCCCACAAGCCCTCAATATTTACGTAAGTACAGAAAAAATATAAATCAGGACATTTAAGGTTTTAATAGTGCTCGTGATTCCACGTCTCCAAACCATAACCACAGCATTATAAATGCTCTGATCAAAGCCGAGTGTAGCCAAAGCACCAAAGCTGGTGTCAGGTTTATGCAAAAAGTTTGTCGAGGTTTTTAGAAGCTAAAAGGCACGAGAAGTTAATTGGTGATTCCGTTGTGAACCATACTCATAAGCGGAATTTTTCAAATCCACGAAAGGGATTTCGTTTCTTTGCTGCTACCAAGCCAAGCCCTACGCCAAATTGGACACAGCCACTTAGCTAGGTAGTACTCAACTAGTCCTCTTGTACATACACTAGTATATAATTAGCCTGTTCCACTAGCTGCAATAATGTTTTCTAAACTCTCATATGTTTGCATGAATGCGGTCAAAGTTCTCTGTGTGTTATGTATTTTTGCAATTACGCTGTCCAATCTCTCCTTTCCCTGGCTTGTCAGTATCAGTTTGTCGTAGCTGTCGCTGTCACTGTCACTGTCACTTGCTTATGACGGCGACATACTGTGCCAATGACTACATCATTTATGGCCACAAACATACTTATGTATATATGTTGCAATTAAAATCAGTACTAGACTAATGAGACAGCTATGTCGCTGTGGAGTACTCACTAGTCAGCTTTCGTGTGTGCTAAATGCTTGCTTTTGTCGTCTTAATTTGCATTGCGTGACTTTCACGGTGGCTGCAGCTATGTCAGCTCATCATAGCAGTAGCCTTTTTTTT
>NW_023461528.1:0-25210 GCF_013731165.1 Rhagoletis pomonella
TCTATACTACCTTCCCCGAGTGTGGGACTCCCACCGAAGCGTGTTGGGCTACCCACTAAAACCCAAACTCCCACCGCCCGCGCAAGAATCCCGCATCTGGCACCGCAATTCTGCATGTCTTCAGATGCAGGAGCGCGCTGTTAGAGCCTTGGGGCTGCTCTTTTGTAGGGGCGTTTCATTCGGGTGTCCTCAGTAGACAACCGTCCTCTCGTTTGCAGCGGAGTACGAATTTCACGTATCTCGCAACTGCTTCCCACTTTTCTGCGCTGGAAATCATTATCCCAACTATGTTGTCCGGAGTAATGTCTCCGTGTCTTTCTTCCAACATTCTGCGCGAAATCAAGAAGTGTTCGCAGGTGAAGAATGTGTGGTACACGTTATCTTCGACGTTTCCACAGTAGTGACAGAACGGTGAGTCCACCCTTCCCATTCTATGAAGATATTCTCGGAAGTAACCATGACCGGTGAGGAATTGCGTCAGGTAGAAATCGACTTCCCCATGTGGTCTGTTCAGCCATGTTTGAAGGTCGGCTATCAGGGAGTGCGTCCATCGACCTTTTGTGCTCGCCTTCCAGTTTTGTTGCCACTGCTGGATCAGTTGCTCGCGCGCCCTTGCCGCGGCAGCTGCTCGAACTATCTCGGCACTGAGATTGTAAATCTCTTTTCGCTCGTAAGCAAGTAGCTCAATTGGCATGACGCCAGAAATAACTAGAACCACGTCCGCGGACACTGTACGGTATGCAGAAGCAATGCGTAGTGCCCCTCTGCGCTGGACCGAAGACATTTGAATCCGGTATTTTTTGACTTTCAATGCGTCAGCCCATATTTCTGCCCTGTACAGGAGCACCGATTGGACCGCTGTCATCAGAAGCTTCCTGCGGCATGGCTTCGGGCCGCCCACGTTCGCCACCAGCCGGCTTAGAGCCGCCGTGCTCTGCGCAGCTTTTTCACATACTCCATGGATGTGTTCCCAGAATGTGAGTTTGCTGTCAAGCTTCACCCCTAGGTATTTTGTAGACCTAGAAGTCGTCACGAGTTGAGGTCCGACCATCATATTTATAATTGTTGGGATCCGTTTCCTGGTGAGGAGCACGATCTCCGTTTTGGCTGTAGCCAATTGCAGACCGTGATCGCTCATCCATCCATTGACGTTGCGCATGACCTGATTTAGCTTGAGCTATGCTAGCTGGACATTTCTTGCTGTTATGACGGCGGCCACGTCGTCCGGGAAGGCGACAAGGAAGGCGCTCTCCGGCATTTCCGTGCGCAACAGACTGTCATACGTGGCGTTCCAGAGGTCCGGGCCAAGTACAGACCCCTGTGCCGCTCCGCCGGTTATACATCTCTTTCTCTGACCTTGTGGTGTGTCGTACAAAAGCCAACGGTCTCTGAGGTAGTCCCGGCTCATATCTAGCGAGTATGTTGGAACCTTGATAGAACGCAACCATATAGAACGCAAACGTCAAGCTATGAAGCTGTGTTTTTCTGTGATCTGTTTAAATTTTGTGTTTGATAAAGCTGTTTACGCTTATTAAAGTAAAAAATTAAAAAAAGTGTTAATAAACTTCTGGTGCACAATTTAAAGATAAGTAAAACATCAAAATTTCCCGTAAATTTGATTAATTTAACTTGATATTCTTAATTGCATGTGCCGAGTATTTTGTTTCATATAATATATTGTTGTTGTACAATTGTTTTTGTTTGTGCACATTGATTTTGCTCTTTTTGTCTTTTTGTCATTTCTGCTGTTTCATCTTTGTCACAGCTGTTTGCGTTGTGTTTATTAGGTGTCAAATATACAGTGCATCTAAAACTGTTCGCTAACTGATATTTACCAGCTGATTGGTTCACTGATTAATACATCGTTTTCAAAACCGTTTTTGCTTTTTTGCTTCTAAAACCTAAAAATAAATATAATTTTAAACATGTCGTGTATTTACACCAATTGCCACGTTAAAAGCGACTCCTATGTGTCATGCTGGCTCTGCGATGGGATTGCCCATATAAAATGTGCTGGTTTGAGCGGTAGAGTTTTAGACGCTATTAACGAGGGTAAGGGTCTTCGTTGGTCTTGTCAAAAATGTAGATCAACCGAAGTTGATTTATTTAAATTCTTCAGGCAGTCCAGAAATGGTTTTTCTGAGATCGGGAAGGATCTGTCGGCGCTTGTTGAGAAATTTAAGCATTACGAAAAAATGTTTAGGTCTTTCACTTGTCTCGACGACCCTCCACACTCTGAGGATAGCCGAGAAAATAAAAAGACAGCCACGGATTCTAGTAAAAAAAATCCTCCATCCCAGTCCTTAGAACTTATTAATTTATCTTCTCCATGCCCTCAGGCATTGGAGCCTCCGATTTCTAAAGCCATATCCACTAGGTCTACTTCTAAAAATAGTCAAACCGTTGATTTAACAGTGTTGCCATCAACATCTGAAGCTGCGCTGTCTAACTTAGTTCCTCCGAATAATTCGAAGCCCCGCACATCAGACATCATTACCAAAATGTTGGTTGTAATTCCTCCGAGAAGATCAATCTTTGTCTCTAGATTTGCTAAAGATACTTCTTCGGATGATATAAAGTCATACATATCGACTAAAATTAGAACTAAAAATGTATTTATTCGTAAATTTAATTTTAAATACGATCGCGATATTTCATCTTTTAAAATTGATGTAGCTTCCGAAGATTTTGATTCACTACTAAATAGTTCATTTTGGCCGACCGGGGCGTTTGTTCGCGAGTTTGAGTGTAAACCTAATAAAAGTAATAACAACGTAGCTAAAATTTCTAATCTTAATTCGGATTCAAAAAACTAACTCGCAAGTCTAATTTAAGTATTTACTATCAAAACATTAGAGGTTTGAATACCAAATTAACTGACTTATATTTAAAAGGTTTTGACTGCAATTATAATATTATTTCCTTGACCGAAACATGGCTCAAACCTCATATTTTTAATTCCGAAATTCTTCCAAATGAATATCAAATATACAGGAGTGACCGCGTGGGCAGAATCGGCGGTGGTGTTTTATTTGCGGTGCATTCATCGATACCATCCGAGGAAGTTAGTCTTCCTGTCATTGAATATACCGAATTTAAATGTATACGTGTACAGGCTGGAAAGACTTATATTTATTTAGCTCTTTGCTACATCCCTCCTAATTCTGCCGTATCGGTATATATGCAGCTAGTTTCTTTACTTGAGACCGTAAATGCAATGCTTACGGCATCCGATTCTATGATTGTTTTGGGCGATTTAAATCTGCCACATATTTCATGGAACATCATTGACACCGATGTTGTACCAGTTTCATATAGAGATAGTTACAATGTATTTCTGGAGGAAATGGCTGAACTTTGCCTCAAACAAATAAATATATGTCCAAATAAGTTTGGAAAGGTCTTGGATCTCGTTTACGTTGATGATGTTCCGAAGGCCTCTATTAATCGGTGTGATCCCCTAGTTTTGCCGGAAGATGCATACCATCCTGCTCTTGAGTTAAGCTACGAAATCATAAATGAAATACATAATAATAAGTCAAGTTCAAGTACTAGATATGTTTTTGCGAAAGCAAATTTCAGGAAAATTAACAAAGAACTTTCAAAGTTATCTTGGCCAATATATAGAGATGACGTGGAGCGTAGCGTTGAGCACTTTAATGATACTGTTTTCAATTTGTTTCGAAAGTATGTGCCAATACGTAATATTGTTCATGAAGAACCAATACAATTATGGTTCACTAAAGAGCTTAAAAAATTGAAAAATAAAAAGTCGCACTCTTTTAAACTGTATAAAAGAACGGGCTTACACAGTGATTACCTAAGGTACTCAGTTTGCGGCATAGCTACTTTGCATTAAATAAGAAATGTTATAATTCATATTTATGTAAAATTAAGAAGAATTTAATTAACAATCCTAAGTCATTTTATGGTTTCGTAAATTCAAAGCGTAAGGCACATGGTTTTCCGTCCGCTATGCATTATCGCAACACTGTATCTAGCGACAGCCAACTCATTGCCAACATATTTGCTCGGTTCTTTAGGTCCAATTATTCTGTAGACTTCCCTATAAGTGGAGACTATCCGTACGAGCTTTGTCCAATCAACTCTGCTTATATTCCAGTAATATCTTCCGATGAAGTTTTACACTCTTTAAAAACCTTAAAAGCGTCATTTAGGCCTGGACCTGATCATATTCCGACCTGTTTTCTTAAAAACTGCGCTGAGAACATCTGCGAGCCTTTAACAACTCTATTCAATTTGTCACTTAAACATGGCGTTTTTCCGTCAGCCTGGAAGGAGTCTTTCATAATACCACTTCACAAAAACGGCAGCAGGTCGTCTATAGAAAACTATCGAGGCATAGCGAAACTCTCCGCTATCCCCAAATTATTCGAAGCAATTATTGTTAACCAGCTGACATATTCTATATCTTCTTCAATTACACAATCTCAACACGGGTTTTCTAAAGGAAAATCTACTATGACTAATTTATTGGAGTTTACAACTCATGTCTCAAACGGTTTTAGAGAAAATGCTCATACCGACGTAATTTACACCGATTTCAGTAAAGCTTTTGACAAAGTATGTCACTCGTTACTCATCAGTAAACTCGACCTAATCGGCTTTCAGCCCAGTCTTCTTCAATGGATCTCATCTTACCTCTCTGATAGAACACAAAGAGTTATTGTTAATAATTGTTCTTCCAACATCATTAAAGTTTCTTCAGGAGTTCCTCAGGGAAGCCACCTTGGTCCGATTCTGTTCCTGATATTCATTAATGATATTTCTTCTATAATAAAACATTCAAAAATTTTAATGTATGCCGATGATGTGAAACTTTTTAAAACATTGTCCTCTATCGAAGAAAGGTCTTTGTTACAAGCGGATCTGAACAACGTGGTTAGTTGGTGTAATACAAACTATATGCCACTAAACCTTCAAAAATGTAAAGTTATGTGTTTCTCTCGGAGGGCTGTTCAACCAGCTGTTTATTCAATATCAAATTATAACCTGGAGCAGGTATCCAATTTTGTCGATCTTGGTATCACAATGGATTCCAAACTGAATTTCAACCATCATATTAATGTTACAGTCAATAAAGCCAAAGGCGTTTTTGCATTTGTAAGGCGATGGTCAAAAGAGTTCAAAGATCCTTATGTTACAAAAGCTCTTTTTACCAGTTTAGTTAGACCTATACTAGAATACGGATCTATTGTTTGGAATCCCCGCTACCAAGTTCATTCAGAAAGGATTGAATCAATTCAAAAACAATTCTTGCTTTTTACATTGCGTAATTTTAACTGGGATTCAGATTACAATCTCCCCCCTTACACAAGTCGTCTAAAGCTCATAAATTTGCCTACACTCGCAAGTCGTAGAGAAATGCTGGGAATAATATTTATCGTAAAATTAATGACAGGCTTGATTAATAGCCCGGCCCTCCTGGCTGAGGTAAATTTTAATGTTCCTTCTCGAATGTCAAGACACTTTCGACCTCTATTTTTAAAGCCATGCAAAACTAATTTTGAACTAAACGAATCATTCCGTGGTTTATGTCAAGATTTTAACTGTCATTCCAGCACGTTTGACGTATCGGACTCGATTTTTACTATAAAGAAAACTATTATTTCCACTCTCAATAATTGAAATACTATCTTTAGCATATCCAATCAGCTGATGAATTTGATTCTGAATAGCTGAATAGTTTTAGATCTCGACACTTAACAAACTCCTGTTTCCACTACTCGGCACGAAAAAACTAAAAAAAAAAAAAAAAAAGGTTCCGTACGTCATGCGGACTGCGCCCCTCGTGTCGGTTGGGCGGGAATGGAGGGTAAAAAGCCGTTGGGATTAATTAATTAATTAAAAAAAATTGAATGACCGTTCCAAGGCCTGCAGCATGTCGTCCCATCTTTCCGAGTTGAAGGCGTTCTTGACATCCAGTGTGACTAGCAGCACTATTGGCCGCGCCTGGTGGCAGGCTTCTTCGGCCTTATGTACCGCCTCGACTACTTCGCCAATTGCTCCTATAGTTGAGTGTCCCTTCCTGAAGCCATGTTGTCGGGGTGAAAGGCCTCCCTCGCTTTCTATGGCTGACGTCAAGCGTATTTTGAGCAGACTATCCATCATTTTGCCTTCTGTGTCTAGCATGCAGAGTGGCCAGAAGGATGAAGGAGAGTTTGGGTCCCCTTTGTCCTTGGGTATAAGCACCAGTCTCGCCTTCTTTCATTGGCTTGGGAAGACCCGGGCCCTAAGGCAGCTGTTGTACATGTTAAGCAGAAGATCAGGGCTCGTTTCCGCTGCTAACCTGATTGCCTCCGCTCGTATGCCATCTGGGCCTGGAGCCTTGCCGGATTTCATGCTTCGCAGGGCTAGCTTCAGCTCGTCTGTCGAAAACAGTGGTGCCTCCGCTTGCTCCTCGACGAACACTGTATCGGCTCTTAGTGGGTGTGTGGGAAATAGCGCATCCACTATATTCTTAACTCGGGCCTCATCCATCGCTTGCGATGATGTATGGAACTTTTTCATCACTATTTTGTATCCCTGGCCCCAGGGATCGCGATCCACTTCGTCACATAGCGCTTTCCAGCAGTTCCGTTTACTCTTCTGTATCTCGGCCCCGAGAGCTTTCTTAGCGCTTTTGTAGGCTGCTGCTCTGGTCAGCGCCTCAGGTCTACCACGAGCGCGCGTTGCGATTATCCGCATTCTATGGCAGGCCCTTAGCAGCTCAGCAATTCGGTCATTCCACCAGTATACCTGCTTTTTACCTGACCATGCTCTCCTCTGTGGCATTGAGGCTTTGCATGCCCGGTGAATGCAGCGCATAGTTTCTTCGACCAACTTAGTACAAGACTCCCTGTTGTAGATCTCTCCCGTTGTGGGTGAAATACCTTGGGAATCTGCTAGGAGTGACGTATCGAACTTGCGAACATCGACCCTAGACGGGTTCCATCCTGGTTTCCTGCGAGGGATACTACGTGTTTGCCCTCGCGTTATGTCAGTGACTTGGAAGGTGATGTAGTTGTGGTCGCTACCACTCAGGTCTTCCATCACTCTCCATCCGTCAGCCCTTCGAAGAAGGCATTCTGAGACCAGGGTTATTTAAGGGATAGAGTATCCAAAACCCGGCCTTCGATATGTAGGGGTCGTTCCGGTGTTGAGGATGGTTAGGCCAATGCGGGCTGCCATTTCAAGGACCAGTCTTCCCCTGGTGGTTGTTTGGGGCATACCCCATTCCACGCCTCTTGCGTTGAAATCTCCAGCAACAATTATGTGGCCGGTTATATCGCGCAATTCGTCTTCAAGGTCTTCGACCTTTTCCCTGAAGGCAGGGACTGTGTCGTTTGAAGACAGGTAGCAGCTCACCAGAGTGATTTGCGCCATTTTAACCCAGACGTAGCAGCGTCTGCTCGATGGTTGGGGTTAGCAATCCATATCGCGGCCGAGCCTGATTGGTAACGTAAACGTCTAGTGAGAATACGGGCGTCTCCAAGCTGGCCAATGGCAGTGCACACATTTTCCTTAAATGCTGAGTGGTCGCCACAGCGCTGCATTTCGATGAGCACGCCGCCTTCGCGGGTTTTCCAAACAGATCGAATTACGGTCTCCGTCTTCTCGGGTTGGAGCTTACCACGTATCGTACCCAGCACCTCTGCATAGGTTTTGCCTTCAGCTGGCTTAATGATTAATTTGGCGAGACTCTTCTTTTTTCTCACCCTCTTCTTTTTTTTGCGGCTGGTCGCCTCGCCCTTATTGACCAAGGGTTCCCCTGGCGCTGGCCCTGGCTTGGGCTTTCTGCTTTTTCCAACCGTTTTCCATTGATTATCTGGTACGGTTTTCTGTGCATTATTATTATTATTACCATTACACAGGTCTGCAAAAAAATGGGTTCGGAATGTTCTATAAAAGTGTAGTATCATTTCCGAAGTATCACGTCTCATGTTATCTCAATGGATTTTCGAATATCGAAAAATTCACAAACATGGAAACTTCAAAATGCGATATCTCAGTGAAAAATAAAGATATTTAAGCAAACTCAACGGCATTTAAAAAAGGAAGACTTATGTTTTAAAATACCACGTTTACTTTTTTATGAAGAGCAAAATCTGCGTAGCTACATAACCTCAAAAATGGGCAAAAACAGCGTTTTTGCACTTTTAGGTTAGGATATCTCAAAATCCTGACGTGATAGAGCAATTTAAACCCCGGATTCGGATTCTACGCAAAAAATTACTTCGAAAATGACCCTACACTTTCCTTAAACAAAACGTTGTTGACCTGTGTTATTATTAGGATTATTAATAATAATATTTTTACTACTATTATTATTATTAGTAGTAGTATTTTTTTTCTTTTCCGGCTCGCCTGTTGGGGAGTCGGATCGAGTTCCAACTCTTTTGCGAGCCAGAGCCAGTTTTCTGCAGCTCGGAAAGGGCAGACCCCTTCCGGCGCTGCTCTCGGAGGTAGCTTAGTATATTTAGGCTCTCCTCGATTTGGGCCATACCCGTTTATATGTCCATGGACACATTTTTCTGCTTGGAGACAGCACTCTGCATCTTCTTCAAGACGAGCCGAATCTGGGCCAATTGCTCATCTTCATTGCCTTCGCAGGTTCCCAAGCTTGCGGTGGCATGCTTGTCTCTGTTTGCAACAGCTGGCGTTTGATGACCACCATCCCGGCTGCCGGGAGTTGTCGTTTGCGAAGGTGTACCCTTCTGCACCACGTCGACGGCTCTCTCCACTGTCGCACTGTCGCTTTGAGTGTCCCGAAGTTCCCTTCTCTGGGATATTGTGTTCAGAGCCAAGACAGCGCAAAACCAGGAGTAAATCTCAACTGGACCTGTGCGGCCAACTAAATGGCGACGTGTATTGAACGTACTTGAAGACCTGCCAGGGTTTTAACGAGGCGGAGGCGATTGCAGCATTAGCCCACCAGCCATTTCTGTGAGGTGTCACCCTCACATACTAAAGTGGTGGAATACTGCTCTCGCCAGCCCAATGTCGAATTAATCGTATACATGTTCCAGTATGCCATGAACAGGATCTAACTGGTCTCAATCCTGGGATGCTTTTTGGGAGGCGGCATCTGTTCGCCCGGTCACAGGAGATTCATCAAGCATTTCTGATCTTTTAAATCAGGCCCTCGGCTCCTGCCGCTCTTGGTCTGGGACTGCTTATTGGTTATTCGCAGCTAACCCACCGAAGTAGGCCGTTCACGATCCGCCCTGTGTGACCCCGGTATGGCCCTGAGCTTAGCCCTTACCTCTCTGGGTATTATTATTATTATTAGACCTAGAATTATTGTTGTATCTTGTACTTCGGTAACCTCCACGGAAATTACTCCGGTACTGACTTTGTTGTCGTAAATTCAAAATTGTGTTTGAGCTGCCCGTTATTTCGGTACAGCTGTTGGTAAATTTGGAGATTGCGTCGTTCATTGTTGTGAACGTTCCCGCTTGCATGATCATTTTGACCTTGTCATTGGAGCAGTTTTTACACATAGCTTTGACTGCTGCTTGTGTGGAATATCTCGTTGCTAAGTCTGGATTAAGTCCATCCGAGATATAAGCTCCTTCTAATGATCTGGTGATTTTTTCTATTTCGGCGGTGTACTGATTTGCAGTTTTGCTGCGTTGTTGGATGCTCAGAAGTTTTGCTGTTAAAACTTCTACTGATTCACCCTTTATTGCAATTTTTAGTTTTGCTTTTATTTGTGCTATTGTGCTTTCATTACAAATGAAGTTTCTTGCCGTGCCTTTTAGCTTGGTTTTTATCATGGTTATTGCTAAGGCTTCGTGGGCATCTTTGATTTGATCAAGTATATCAAGGGCGTCTAGGAAACTGTGTAAATTCTCCGGCTTACCATCAAACTCTGGTAGTACTGACGAAGCAGTTTTGATAAATTCAACTACTGTTTGTGGCATTGTAACGTTTATATTAAGGCTGTCTAATGGTTCATTTTCTTCCACTGAAGGAGTCTGACTCGGAGAAGGTGATGGAGTCCGGTACTGGGCCGGTTTTGATAAAATTAAATTAAAATCAACCTGGAGTTTCTCCTCTACTGTGGTTGGTATTGTTATTTCTATATTGTGTCTAGCTAAAGAGGATACCAATTTATCTCGTACGGCGAAGAAAAATTGGTGGGCTTCTTTCTGGTGTTCTTTGGTAAGTATACGGTTTGTCGTATTGATCACCTGTCTTATTCTTTTTAGAGCTTCTAAAATTATGTTAAATTGCTTTACTATTGTTTCTATTTTTATAGTAGCATTTTTATTTATGCATTTGTACGACTTACTAGCTTTTGTTTTTTCTTCAGATAATGCGTCGTATATTTCAAGCCATTGATTCATTTCTTGGTATATAGAATTTTTGCTTAGACGCGTTGGTGTACATCGCTCAATTGTCTCAATTTATTCTTTATATAGTTTTTTATTAAAATAACAATTACGACAATTAAAAATGTAGTTACGCATGCAAAAATAGTTAACCATTTATTTGAAAGTTCTTCCTTATTTTCTATATTAAGGTGTGGGTCGTATCTAACCAGTTTATTTTAGTGGTTTTTCTCTGCCGCATTTTCCTTACCTACTTCGTATCCTGCTATTCCTATTAGGATGCCGTTTAATGCGATTTTCCACCATGCCATTTTCTAAATAATAACTTAAATTTTTTTTCTTTTATTTTTATTTATTTATTGACAAAAAACATTCCAAATTACTCGATATTAATTTTATTTTCTGTTTCTTAATTCTTTTATTTTTTTCTTTAATTCTATCCTATCTGCTGTATTAGTAGTCAAGTTTAGTAGCCTAAAGGTTTCAGCTATTTCCTTCTTTTTTTTAAATTGTCTACCTGCTCGTTTCCTTTTTTTGATTTTTATTGGGGTGGGTATTTTAGGAATATCTTCCTTTTTATTGAGCTTATTCCGTCGCCGATACTCTTCTATGGTAATCGGTGTCGGACCTGGCTTTATATTTTTACGGTTTTTAGAAAATTTTCCGAAATTTTTATAAATTCTTTTATAGTGTCTTCGCACTTTTTAAATATCCTATGGAACTCTTCTTTGGTAGTGATTTCTTGCATTATAGAGCGAAAAGTGAAAATTTCTGCTCTTGGTTAAGCGCCGTGAGGCTGCCCAATTTAATCTGACATTAGTTGAGCGCCGTGAGGCTGCCCAATTTAAATTATTAATTATACTTATAGATAGTGGCTGCCAGTCATGCTGCCAGTCAATATGCCGCTGCCAGTCAATATTCCACCCTTTTTATGCTGTGTTGCCGCAGGATCGCATAAAGGTTCGCAGGATCGTCACCAGGATCGTAATAAGTATTAATTTTTTTGGTTGTTTTGGAAATAATTCTTATTTGACGTTTGTCGATATTTATTAATTTCAAAGTATATGTTTGCAGGATCGCCCTTTTATGCGCCAAGTTTGGTCTTTTAGCGGTTTTGCTATAAGCAAATTTTTCGCTAGCTAATTACCAAACTGGCAGGATCGTCATGTGAGGTGTAATCAGCTGGTGGCCCATGAAATGATGTGTAGACAGCTTTTACGAGTAATCAGCAATGATTTTTTTTATTTGAAAGTATTCTTTTTTTATACAAAATTTCTTACACTAATTTACACTAATACTTATAAACTAGAAGCATTTACATAGTATGCAAAGTCAGCATATTTCTTCATAGTTATTTCGACGGTTGACAAACCGACACTGTCGATTAGTCACGTGAGTTGGTCAATGCGACGGCTTGAGTAATAATGATGACAAATGTAAACAGATATATATATGACGTTGAACTCCCGCTGAGTTCATTAGAATTTATTTGGGTCATAATGGCTTAGCTGTGTGCGGTCGATATTTAGTGTAATACTACAATACTATTTCTACGAATATTTGTTTTTTCCCCATATAAAATACAGGGAAAACTTTGAGCGCTTTGAGCGACACCTATTTTTTTTTTACTTCAAAATATAAAAAAGGTGTAATTTTTTTTCTCGATATAGACCGATCCTAGGGGGTGAGAGCATTAAAATTTTCGGCTTAACTTATTTTGGACCAGCCTAGTACACATACATGTATGTATAGGGCGACCCTCGAGACCATTTTTTAACCGACTTCCAACTTTTTTTTTTATGTATGTTACCGCACAACTTTGGACCACGTCAACCGATTTCGATAATTCTTTTTGCATCGGAAAGGTAGTGTCTCAGAGGCGGTCCCATACTAATCTGGTTAAGATCCGATCAGCGGATCATGAGATCTTACTAATATTATAAATGTGAAAGTTTGTATGTTTGGATGTTTGGGGAATATTCACGCGGAAACGACTGAACGGATTTGCATGAAATTTTGTACGCTGATAGCTTATAGGGCAGATTGGTTAATAGGCTATTTTTTTAGGAGTTGCCACCTGTTAAAAAGTTTAATTTATTTAATATGCGTGAACGACTGAATGGATTTGCATGAAAATTTGCACACAGATAGCTTATGACCTACAGTGGAAAATAGAATAATATTTGGAAGAGTTGCCACCTGTTAAAAAAGTTTAATGAAATTAATGCGCGGAAACGACTGAACAGATTTGCATGAAATTTTTCCCACAGATAGCTTATGACATAGGTTGGAAAGTAGGCTACTTTTTTAAGAGTTGCCACCTGTTAGAAATGTTTATTTTAATTAATACGCGGAAATAAGTGAACTGATTAGCATGGAAGTTTTCATACAGATAGCTTATGAGCTAGGTTGGAAAATAGGCTAATTTTTTTAAGAGTTACCACTTGCTAAAAAAGTTTAATTAAATTAATACGCGGAAAAGTCTGAACGGATTTGCATGAAATTTTGCAAGCAGATAGCTTATGACCTACAGTGGAAAATAGGCAAATTTTTTGGAAGAGTTGCCACCTGTTAAAAAAGTTTTAATTACATTAATACGCGGAAACGACTGAACAGATTTGCATGACATTTCGCACAGAGATAGCTTATGACCTATGTTGGAAAATAGGCTACTATTTTAAGAGTTGCCACCTGTTTGAAAATGAAATTTTGCTCAAAGATGGTTTATGACCTGGATTGAAAAATAGGCTACTTCCTTAACCGGTTTTCCGATCAGAACGAAATTTAGTACACTTACTACGGATTTCGGATGGATGGTCTTAGACTGAAAGTAAGTCCGATAACTCAAGGCCCCTCCCATACAAATTGCAATTTTCATATTACATACATATCTCTGGACGTATTTGTGGGAGAGAACTGAAACTTGGTATAGTGATATGGATGTGAAATCAATGTTGGCATTAATCGATTGATGTTTTAATTAGTTAGTTAATTCGATTAAATTCTATCTGATTACAGTTAACCATGATTAATTTTAATCCGACTAAACAGTTAACCGTAACCGCGATTAAAAAATTCATTTTTAATCATTAACTCTTAATTTGATCAAGTAGGTTGGTGATTAATTAAGCTATGCTGGAATTTCCCTGTGCACACAAAGCAAGTTAATCCGGTATGGCTAAGTCGGGTTTCCTCATCAATCTAAGCAATTTGGTGTGCATTTTCATTAAGATATATATTAACAAACGTTTTACAAACTAGGTTTGTAAAAGTTCCCAGTGTGTATATTACTAATAACAATAATTATAATTTTTTTATATTATGTGCTTTATATAAGCATAAAACACAAAATAATTACTATAACTGGTGTTTGGTTTTAAACTCGGACAAACTAGACAAATTAGTCAGATTTTATTTTTAATTGGATTAACGATTAATGTTTTAAATTAAGTAAACGTAATCGCAGCCAGCGATTAACGATTAAAAAAATGTTGTCATTAATCGTACAGTTGACTACGACTAATTAATGTAAATCGTCAAACGCGATTAACATTTTAGTCGTTAATTTTTAAATGTTAATCAGATTAACAGTTTGCCAACACTGTGTGAAATCATGTTCATATTCACGGAAAAAAATGGACGTGTTTGGAAAAGAGGCGTAGCACCTCCCATACTGACTGAAAGTTTCATATTGCGTATCTCTTCAAAAGTTTGGGGAAAAGCACTCAAACTTGGTATGGAAATACATATGTATGTATGTATGTGAAACTAATACCATACTCATGGAGAAAAATGAGAGTTATTGGAAAAGGTGGTGTGGCAACTCCCATGCAAATTTATTTTTCTATGCTGCATATCTCTGGAGGTGTTTATTGCGGAGGACTGGAACTTGGCACCGAGATGTGTAAACAAAATTAATTCCAAACTCATGGAGAAGAATTTACGTTATTCGAAAAGGGGACATGGTTCCTGCCGTACAAATTTACTGTTTTATACTGCTTATCTCAGGAGGTGTTCATGGTAGAGTACTGGGACTTGGTACTGGGGTACGTAAAATCAATTCTAAATTCATGGAAGAAGATTAGGGTTATAAGAAAAAGGGACGTGGCACTTCCTGTACAAATTTACTTTTTCTTGCCACATATCCCTGGAAGTTTTTGTGGAAGAATACTGGAACTTGGTATGGAGTTGTGTATACAAAATGTATCAATTGCTTATGGGAAAAAATGTGAGTTATTAAAAAAGGAGGCATGTCGCCTCCCATACATACTAAAAACTTCTCAATACATATCTCTGGAAGGATAGAAAATCTCTGGAAGTATTTTAAATTTGTTATGGAGATTTATTTTATAAGTGCCAGAATAAATTTCATTTAATGGAAAAAGGAGAGCCGGGTTCGGCCTTATACTCTAAACCTCTCTTGAGGCATTTGCTTCAGTAATGAGAAGTGGTATTTTATCAAGGCCAGGCTACTAAATTTGAGTTGGAAATATTAGAACCCGTCGTGGCACCTCCAAGAAGGTTACACGTTCACGCGTCGTATACCTGGAACCATTTTAAGGAAAACTTAGAGGGATTGATATCTTTCGTATGCCTGGCGCGCAGACGAGATTTTATAACTTCATAGTTTTAAACGGCCTAACCGCCCAATTCTGGGTTTTCTTGATAAATTTTTTGTAAAGAAATTTTATCAAGATTTTTATCAAGTAAAAGCTTCCTTCGCATTCTGTGTCAATATTTATAAAACAAAAAGCTCTACGATTTCCACATTAGTGGAACTGATTTCCACATGAGTGGAACTGATTTCATTGTCACATATGAAAAATATGAATTTAAAAGCAAAACAGCTTTTGACTGCCGTAGCCGAGTAGGTAGAGATGTCGGCTATAATTCCGTGTGTAGTAGGTTCAAATGCCGGCACATGGAGTATTTAATTGTTAGAAACAAATTTATTAATATACAAAATTTATGCATTTCACATGAAATTTCAATTTGTCAATAGCATTTTCAATCTTGATAATTTATCAAGAAAAGAGCTTTTGATTTCTGTTCTAGAATACCAATTCTCCATAAATAATAAAAAATTGACAAATTATAAAGATTTTCAATTTATCAAGTGCACAGAATCGGGCTGTAAATACCTTAACTCACTTAGAAAATAACGAGCTATAATGAAATGGGCACAGAAATAAAATATAACATCATTAAATTATTTTTCATATTTGTGTAAAAACGTGGGGTGAAACCCGCGGGTATAAGCTAGTATATATATACAGCGTGGCGACGAATAACTGTTACCCAGTTTTTTTTGAGAAATAAAAGGGTCCTTTATAAATTTTGCGAAAAAAGTATTTTATTGTTAATTTTCCACAGATTTTACTTTAGTTGTATTAGTTAGTTTTTAAATTTTAATCCTTATCTACATTTGCCAGCAGTGTAAACTTTGAGAGAAAAGTTCATTTGGCACGCAAGTCTTTTTCAGGTGTATTTTTTCTTAGGCTTTGTATAAAAAAAGTACAAAAAAGAAAAAAACTGTATAAGGTTGGTCGAATGAATGGCCGTCCTAGTCACCAGTCCCGAGTCTATTAGATTTTTGAGTATGAGGCCTTATTTTGGACAGAAGGGGGAGTATAAGGGACTCAAAATGGAACAAATTAACTGACGAGGACCTGCGTGCCAAATGAACTTTTCTCTCAAAGTTTACACTGCTGGCAAATGTAAATAAGGATTAAAATTTAAAAACTAATTAATACAACTAAAGTGAAATCTGTGGAAAATTATCAATAACATACTTTTTTCGCAAAATCTATAAAGGACTCTTCTATTTCTCAAAAAAACCTGGGTAACAGTTATTCGTCGCCACGCTGTATATATATATATTTTTTATATGGGAGTTGAAGTCGGTTTTTTTTTTCTAAAAATTACTAGTTAATCTATCTATAATAAAACTGTAGAAAAGTCGTGTCTGTGCATTGACAATTTCCTTAAAAGAATGACCGAAGGTGATGTAGGGAATATAACAGAATACATTTAGACTATCTTTAGAATTTCTGTCTGTTGTTCTTGTTGTAGGGGCTACTAAACCCCCCTCGGCTCATCCGTTAACGTTGCTGTTGTTGTAGCATTACTAAGCCCCGTCTATTTCGGTTCATCCATCAATCATTGTCGGCAAGCTCAACTAACTAGGTCAAAGAAACGGGCAGTTTCAACAGGGTCGGACTAAAGGGAAAGGGGTGTTAGCTGAGTGGGATTGAGCTGGCATGTGAAGAGGTGGTTGGTGTCGTGTGGGGAGTCTCCACACGCCGGGAAGTCATTGGAGATATTGGGGTTGAGTCTGGACCAAGGATGCATTGTAACGCTAATTTTAGCGTTTACCATAAAAAGCAATCGTTTCTGTTGAAACGATTCAGTTTTTTATCGTTTAGGTAATTATCAAAATAATTCTATTTTGGTTTTTAACGAAAATAAATTCAATCGTTAATGCTGAAGCTGTCGCATGCATTTAGGTGCTAGGTGTTAATAATGAGCTGGAAATGGCATACAACAACAACTTTTCGTTGATTTATTTCGGTTCGATGTTAACGATTGACGATTTATTTCGTTTCAACGTTACCGTTGGTTTTGTTTCGTTAATTCAGCTCTGAAACGAAACGAAATTATTTTGATAAGTTATTTTTGCGCATCAACAAAACGAAATCAATAGGGACACGAAGTTCGATACGATACGATACCATATCGATACTTTTGGCATTCGATACCGATATTTTATACTCGATAGTTTTAAAACGATATTTTTTTGGAATCGGGTACCAGAACCCTAGTATCGTATCGAATGTCATAAACTCAAATTCCAACACTGAGGGGAAAAAATTTTAGAATTAAAAAAACGTGCTGAATTGAAAAATAAGCATATGAAAGAGCACCAACCCAGCTCGTTTTAAATTGGAGTATATACTTTACAAAATATGTGGTTGTGAAGTGCACATATACTTTTTCGTAATTACCCTGCAAAAAATGGGACTAATACGGGATGACTCCGGGAGCAATCGCAAAAGAGCATGCGACTAATACCACTTTTGATCTCTTTATATGGAATGAACTGATCGCTTTTGTTCGAGCATGTCCTATGAAGAGACTAATTGTTCACCTTCATACCCAAACGGGTATAAAAAGCGACTAGTCACTTTTAAAAAATAAAAATTTGAACCAGCTGAGATTCGAACCGGGGTGCTCAGTTTTGTTAGGCGAATACTCTCTCTGTGTGCCAACGCCGAACATGAAATTTCATTGACTAAGTGCGTACATATCATTGAATCGTTAATAGTACCCGTTAGAGATGAGTTGGGGACTAATTGATCTCCAATTATACCCATAAGGGATGAGTCCAGACTAATTGACCTCCATTAGTACCCGTATGAGACTAGTTGGGACTAATTAATGCCCAATTGTACCCGGTTGAGAGTAATCTCGGAATACTCTCTTTAGAGATTAGTCGCACAATTTTTTGCAGGGTAAGAAGGAAAAAAAATTAGTTTTATGTGCCGTCTGATGGTAATTGAACCCGGACCCTCTTGGCCGCAACCAATTGTACCAAGCGTCTTTGCACACTCAGCTACAGCCATACATGTAAAGGCGTTTTCAAATGTTGAGTTTCAATCAACATCACAGCGCGCGATTAGTGCATTCCCTGCAAATAATGGGACTAATCCGGGATGACTCCGGGAGCAATCGCAACCCTGCAAAAAATGCGACTAATCCAGGACGACTTCGGGAGCAACCGCAAAGGAACATGCGACTACTACCACTTTTGATCTCTTTATATGGAATGAACTGTTCGCTTTTGTTCGAGCATGTCCTATGAAGACATTAATTAATTGTTCCCCTTTATACCCGAACGGGTACAAAAAGCGATTACATATTCACTTTTAAAAAATAAAAATAAAAATTTGCGCCAGCCGCGATTCGAACCATGCTGCTCAGCGTTGTTAAGCGAATACTCTCTCTATATGCCAACGCCGCACACGAACTTTCATTGACTAAGTGCGCACATATCATTAAATCGTTAATAGTACCCGTTAGAGATGAGTAGGGGACTAATTGATCTCCAATTAATCACGTAAGGGACCAGTCGAGACTAATTGATGTCCATTACTACCCGTATGAGACCAGTTCCGACTAATTAATGCCCAATTGTACCCGATTGCGAGTAATCTCGGAATACTCTCTTTAGAGATTAGTCGCACAATTTTATGCAAGGAACCCTGCAAAAAAAGGGAATAATCCGGGATGACTCCGGGAGCAATCGCAAAGGAGCATGCCACTAATACCACTTTTGATCTCTTTATATGGAATGAACTGTTCGCTTTTGTTCGAGCATGTCCTATAAAGAGACTAATTGTACACCTTTATACCCGAAAGGTTATAAAAAGCGACTAGTCACTTTTAAAAAATAAAAATAAAAATTTGCGCCAGCTGAAATTCGAACCGGGGTGCTCAGTTTTGTTAGGCGAATACTCTCCCTGCGTGCCAACGCCGCACATGAAATTGCATTGACTAAGTGCGTACATATCATTAAATCGTTAATAGTACCCGTTAGCGTTGAGTTGGGGACTAATTGATCTCCAATTATACCCGTAAGGGATGAGCCGAGACTAATTGACCTCCATTAGTACCCGTATGAGACTAGTTGGGACTAATTAATGCCCAATTGTACCCGATTGAGTGTAATCTCGGAATACTCTGCACAATTTTTTGCAGGGTTATGTGTGTATGTGTTGTCACCGCTGTGCATGCTTTGTACACATATACTTTCGTAATTACATATGAAAAAGCATCCGAGACGTGCAAAACGCCATCTGTGTAGTGAAAAATGCTTCATTTTAATACGGGCGTATTTGAATTGAATATTTCCATTATATGTACGTAGTGTATGTATAATGGAAAAATTCATTTTGTTAAGACTTTTCACTTGATTTAAATACGAACATTTTTAAACGGTAATCAAATAAAAAATTTGTATTCTTACAACGCATTTTTTTCTCAGTGAAGGATAATGGCGCGTAGTCATAGTCAAAATAAAGTCGACTTTAAAGTTAGTTGCAGCTTTTTTGACAGATATCCCATTGAAAATTATGTCAAAAAGCTGCAACTAACTTTAAAGTCGACTTTATTTTGACTATGACTACGGGCCAATGTTATTAACAGCTCAACCTAGTATTACCGGCAAGAGTTTTTCTACGCACACACGCAAGCTTTTCTCATTTGATAAACCCAGCAGAAGTTTGCTGCGAAAAATTTGAATTCATAGTCGCGCCAAAATGCCAATTGAGCATAAACGTCAAATCGAAATGTCACGCAAGCCAAATCTTGGAATTTGAGTTAGCTTTTTACGCACGCATATAAGGTTGGCCTGTAACAATTCTTCCCGATATAAATTGGGCTTTAAGGTGCAGAAATTTGTACTATGGTTAGGATTGCATGTGGTGGGATTTGAACCCGCGGCCTCGGTGTTTAAGTCAACACCTCAATCTCTACGTATTGTAATAATAATAAAGTCCGGCGCTTACACAATATGTTAGTGTTTGGCCGAACTTCTCCTCCGATTTGTCACGTGGGCCTTTATGTTGTGGAACAAAGGCGGTGCCTACAGTTTTATGTCGACTCTGAACGGCGATTGAATTTTATGGGAAGCTGTTTTTCATTTTCAAGGTTTGCGCACTTCTAACCACGACACTCCAGCGGCCTATATGCGAGACCTATATTCAGATAAATTTTTTAGTTTTTGGTATCGATATTTGGAATATCGAGTCTTTTTATTCCGATATTAATGGATACCCGATAATTTTAAAGCGATACTTTAAATGAGTACCATATCGATACTTTCGGTTTGATATCGTGTCCCTAGAAATCAATTCATATAGTTTGTTGAGCATCTCTGGTCTGGACAGGTAGGTGTTGAGGCGGCTACAGTATCCATACCGTAACTGGGCAAGGGTAACGCGGGTCTCTCTTGGTAGTTAAAGCTCAATGTCTGACACAGGTGGTGTTAGGAGTGGTAGGTAGTGACCGGCTCCCTATTAATGCAGTTGATCGCTCGTCGGTACGTCGTCGGGTCCAGTGGTTGATCGACGTAAGTCTGGACCGCGTTCTCCTCTTCCAGCAAGGGTCTGTTAGTGTTTTCCCGTCTGTTGCACCCCACCAGAAACTGCTTACAGAGCATTTTATTGTACTCCCTTACGGAGAGAATTTCGGCCACCTACACAGGGTGGTGCTCAGGGGACATCAGAAGGCGCGTAAACAGCGAGCCGTTAATTTTGTCGTCTGGTTCAGCTAAAGGGAGGCCCAGGAAGTTCGCAACACCCATATGGTCTGTCCATAGGGACAGCGGCGTTAGCTGTGTGGGGTTTCGGGGGCATGCGAAGAGGTGCAGTGAGTCATGTGGCGACTGTCCGCATGCCGGGCCCTCGTTGGGCACATCTCCATTCACTCTGCTCAGGTACGAGTTTAAGCTGCTGAAATATCCAGAGCGACGTTGGGTGGTTGTGGTGCGAGTCTCCTGAGGCGGACAAACTTCTGTCCTGGCCCTGTGAATGCCGTTCAAGGCCTGACGATATGCAATCTGGTCCAGAGGTTGTTTTATGGACCTCTGGACTTCATCCGTCAGTTCGTAAACATGCCTCCTGACGTGCCTTGGCGAGAGCTCTTCAGCAAGCAGTTGTCTGTTCGGGTGCCCGTGTCTGTGGCACTCTACTAGGAACATCTTTCCAGAGCATTGTGTTATGCTCCTTAATGGGGAGCATCTAGGCCTCGTCGTGCAGGTGGTGTTGAGGCGCCATCAGAAAACATCCAGTCGCGATCTGGAGTGCCGTGTTCTCAAGTCTGTAGCTTCGTTCACTGCGTCCTGCTAGTCTTCGGCGACCACACGGGCGCTGCATAATTTAGAACCGGCCGGCCAATTGCCTTGCATATTGACAACAACGTTTCTTGGTGTTTGCCCCAGGTTCTGCCGACTAGCGACTTAAGGACTTTGTTTCGGCTCTGTACTCTGTTCACAATTGCGGTTGTATGCGCGGAGAAGGGGAGCAGACTGTCGAAGGTAACTCCAAGGCTTTTCGGGCTATTCACCGTCGGAATTGGTTCGCCATCGACGTGAATACCCAGCTGAAGTCTGACCTCCTTCGTCCAGGTAACCACCAAGGTTGCCGACGATTTCGCAGGGAGGAGTTAGGCTCCTTGCAGTGAATAAGCGAGAAATCTCGGAGAGGTGGCCGTTTACTTTCGAGCACATTTCATCAATTCCATTCCCCGACGCCATGATCGAGCAGTCGACAGCATAAGAGACAATAGTGACTCTTTATGGTGGTTGAGGGAGCTTTTACTAATAATAATAATAGATTAGCGCTTACATATATGTTAGCGTTTGGCCGAGCGTAGGGGCCTACAGTTTTACGCCGACTTCGAACGGCGATTGTATTTTTATGAGAAGCGGTTTCCTCATGACAGAAATACACTCCGAGGTTTGCCATTGCCTGCCGAGGGACGACCGCTGTTAAGAAAAAATCTTTTTTCTATATTTTTTCGATGTTGCTTTGACCAGGGTTTGAACTCAGGCGCAGCGAAGTGGAAGCGTGCACTGGTTACCACTACACCACAGCGACCGACGAGGGAGCTTTTATATGTAGTAATTAAACAATTAAAAATGACTTGACGAATGTCGACCACTCAGATAATTCGCCGATCACCGTTTGAGTCCCTGTGCAGGAGAGGAAGCCTCAATGTCTTCTGGTAGCGTGGAGTGGCTGACGGTGTCAAACGCCTTTGACAGATGAAGCGCTAATAGGACGGTTTTCTCATAGGGGCGGTTTCGGTTAAGGCCACGAGTTTTCTGGGTTTTTGTGACGTTAAGTGCTGTTGTTGTGCTGCGCACTTTACGGAACCCATGCTGATGCCTCGCTGGGGTCAGGTGGTTTATGTAGTATGGAAGTAGAAGGGCTTCTGGTGTCTCCGTTACCGGGGAAAGGAGAGTTATCGGACGATAAGACTCTCCTTTGTTGGACGGTTTCCGCGGTTTGAGCAGTGGGACCACCCTCCCCATTTTCCAGATGTTCGGTGATGTAAAATAGATCGCACCTCGCTCCGGATCCAACGAGGCGTGTTCGTCGAAAGGGATTTCGAATCTGTCATCTCGCTTCGTCGGATTGGGAAATGACCTCACGATTGACCAAATCTTGCTCACACCAGAGGCGAAGTTACAGTCTGTCTGTTCGTCTGTTTGAACTCACTAATCTCCGGAACTACTGAATTGATTTTCATGGAGCTTTGACTGGTGACTCGACAGTAACCTCGGACTTAAAAAATGGGCTCTTAAAAAGGGAGCTTGGCACATCCTATAGACGTGAACGGCAGTCACATGACTTTCAAATTTGGTGAGAAGGCATATCTATGGGAGATACTTATAGTTAGGTTTATAAAAATGTGATTTTTGTAAAAGGGCCATGCCCATAGGGAGAAATATTTAATCAGCGATAACTTCGGAACCATAAGTCACATGACTTTGAAATTTGGTGTGAAGGCATATCCATGATAGATGATTATAGTAAAGCTTATATTAATGAGTTTGTGAAAGAAGGCGTAGAACATCCCGCAGGCGCGAAATTTTAATCAGGTATAACTTACGAACGATAGGTCACATGACTTAGAAATTTTGTGTGAAGACATAACTAAAGTAGACGCTTATAGTGAGATAAATATAAATGAGTTTGTACAAAGGGGCGTTGCACATTCCATAGGCGTCAAATTTTTAATCAGCTATAACCGGAACCATATGTCACATGACTTTGAAGTTTATATCGACGATAAATGCATACAAATGATTTTTCCACAAATGGCGCTGGAGTCGAGATATTTAGAGAATCCGGATTTATCGTGCGACCTGGATTAACGGATACTAACTTTAATATAAGAGCTGCTTCTGCAAAAATGGATCCAAAAATAGATTAAGCTTAAGTCAAAGTAGAAATAAGAACTCATAGCACCGAAAGAGATTAAATCATGTACCATATGGTATCTCAGCGCTATTACTCTTCGCCTACGAGTACGGAAGGTTCTGCTCTTCAGTCGTTTCAACCTAAACTAATAACTTTTTACCTTTCTTTTATTAGCTCGGGATGTAACTATGTAATATTGATGCGCCTAAAAGATGCAGCGATTTCTATTCTCCAGTTACATACCTGATGACAGTACGAATGGCAATTTTAATAGGGAGGTTTTAGTTTTTTAAACTATAATTTTATTTTTACAACCGTCTTTGATTTTTATCACTATTTGTATATTGGTCGACGCGAAAGTTCTTATCAGGCGTCGCGAAGCAAGCCGGCCACTTGATAGTTATAAATAAAGCACTTAAAACAGAACTGAATATTGGAATCTTTATTATTACCCGAAAGAACAATCTCTGATATTTTTATTTTAAAAATAATTTTCACTTGCTCTTTCCGGAATTACGCGAGTAATGTTGGTGTTGAAAAGGTCATAAAAACTTTAGATCCTAAGCAAAATTATTTTATTTTTATTATTTTATTATAATAATTGTATAATAATTGTACAATAACAAATTATGTAACAAATAATTACTTGGCAGCACTAGCGACAATGGCCTTCGGCTGTCTCTATATTATTAATAGAGTTAATAATTGTTTAGCTACTGCTCTTATATGCGTCTTAACAAATCGGTGGCTTTCAGAAATTTGTATAACTTTATAATGTTACCAGTTGTTGCGCCTCTCAGGATATCGAGGGGATGCGACGCAAAATTATTGCAAATCCTTTAATCCCACGTTTTCAGAATGTTCTTAAATGTGTATTTTAATAAAAACACGTATGCTGTTTTGATAGCTGATTGAACTGAAGTAGTCTTTATTGGATTAATTGTTACCTTTTTATACAAGTTAAGTGCCTACATACGTATCTAATAAGGGAATACAACAAATTAATATTGCATTGGCTTTACTCAACAGGGTATTAATTTCCGCTTGCATTCTTTTATGTGTAGCTTGCACTTTATGCCTTTAGTGTATTCTTATAGCCAAATAATTTGGCATGTGTAAATTTACATACATATAAGACATTGTTGATTAATGCAAACAAATGAAAGCATACGCAAAATGTGTAATATGCTTGTTAACAAAATCGAGTGAATAAAATATATTGTGCTTATGTTGGCCAATGCGTGTGAATAAAGTATTTGACCAACCCGTAGTTATGCTTATGTTAACCAAAACGTGGGAATAAAGCATTTTCAATAATTTTGCTTACGATCCAAAGTTTTTATGACCTTATTAACAGTTGGCTTCCAAATTTTGAATCATAACTAGCTTATCGACGAAGACTTCACAGCCCCAAAGAAAAAATCCAGAGGTGTGATAGCAGATAACCTTCTGAAATCAAATGTTGCCGACATCACGGGCTTCAATTTCAGGCAAAAAAAAATACTGATATAAAGATGCGGCATTGCTCGTCATTGGCGGTTATGATCTGTCGGCCAATATTTGAATGAAAAAGTTTTTAAAAAGTAGATGTCAGAGAATGTTCTTTCGGTAATAATAAAGATTCCGATATCCAGTTTTATTTTAACTGTTGAAAAAGGTCTAGATGTATCACCTTATACAAAATACGAACTATCATAAATAAAATTCTGCAGATATTGGCCCTTTTTTAATTTTGTTTTAATATGAGCACCTCGAAAATATCACGCAGATCTTTATTTGATATATGGTTATCTAACCTTAAGATGCGATAGAATAGTTGACTTCACAACTAAAATTTTGATATGTCAATGTTATTGTGGCTTGTTAACATTTTATTTTTAATATTTT
>NW_023461529.1:0-25198 GCF_013731165.1 Rhagoletis pomonella
AAAAAAAACCGTCGCCTTTCGAGTGAATATAAAATCAATGAGCTGCATACAAAAACAATAATAACAAAACGAGCAATTGACGACGACATGTGCGTAGATACGTACGGTTGGCAAAACAGCAAAATATGCGACAACTTTTGCGATAAGTTGTTGCATGCACAAGTGGCAAGAAACCAAAAACAAAAAAAAAACAAAAAAAAAACTACAAACCAACGACAAGATCGAAAAGCGTTGCTGCAACACAAAACAGACTGTGCAGTCGGCAAAAAAATAAAAATAAAAATAAAAAATGAGAAAGCAAAAACAAAAATTTCAAGCAACACCAAGTCAGTAATTCAAAAACCAAATGTTAATGAGTTAATTAGTGCAGGCAAAATGCAACAACATAGCCGCGCTGTTGTGGGTCCACAACAACAGCAGCAGCAAAGTTCGTAAAAAAATAAAATGTGTTTGTACATACATTTGTAGCCTAGCGTAACAAATCTGTCTTTATGCTTTTGCGTGTATGCACGAACATATATGTATCTTCTGTTTCTGTGGCTGAGCTTGTGGACAAAGATCGGTGGTGGTGGACAACGAAGGGGACGAAAGTTCTTCGAAGTGTACGTAAATGGTTGGCATAGAACTCTCGCGCAGCGCACTTCAACGCTTTATGATGGATGAGTCGGCTGATTGCAGTCATGCAAATATCGTACCCATGGCAACATCGATCCCTTTGTGGGAGTAGACAGTTGCCGAAATGTTAGGAAAAAATTCGTAAAAGATCAAAAGCCAATTATACCCGCAATATTTGCTGCTTTCTATAGGCACATACAGAGCTTAGTGGCCATTAAGGGCCAGTTTCTCAATGTTTGGTTAACTCTAACAGCAGCTATGTATTATAGATTATATATTACAGGTCTATGCATGTATGTCGTTGTAGAGGAATACATACCCGATAATTATCTCCAGGGACTTCACTTAAAATAAAGTCAATTTCTATGGTACCCTCGAGTTATAAAAGAATTCCTGTGGCCTGTATGAAAGTATCGATGTTCAAAATCCCTGCCAAAAAACAGTCCGGGAGGCAACCTCAATTTCTTATTGTCTCTCTCTCAATATCACTCCGCTCTCCCTTAAACTATTCCTTATAGGTATCTTAAGTAAGCTGTATTTGCCAACATTTATGAACGCAGCGGTAATCGCAGAACTTAGATCGGCAATTGTTTCTACAATTGAAAAATTTAAACAAATTGTAAGCTCAAATCGAGTCTGTATTACAGATTAAGCTTTCATTTCATCATCACCATCGCACACAATGCCTACAATACATTTTCGTATGTTTGTATGTTTTTGTCCCCACAGCCGCTTAAAATTTATGACACTTACCATTTATAGAAATTAATTTTAAAAATGTCTAAAACTGCACCTTAAATGACATTTAATGAACACACCACAAATGATTCAGCAACTCGACTCGACTCGACTCAGCTCAGCTCATTTCTGCACAGCTCTTCTCAACTCACTTCGAGCCACAAATACGAGTAGATACTAAGTTAAGTGACACTCCCAGATCACAGGGATCTTGGCGCGGAATTTATCAAGCGAAGAATCGCGGTAACTTATGACAGCAACTAAAAGTTTAAAAACCAGGCAACAACAATAATAACCCCAACAACAACAACAAGAGGGGACGCGAGAAACCTTCAATTTGAAATAAACACTCAGGCGTAACTAAGAAAGCATAAAATAAACTGGCAAGCAATAAAATGAAAAAATAATAAACGCCAAGTAGAACAAACAACACATTAACAAAAAAAAAATGCGAAAGACAACAACAACAACAAATACATGCAAGCGACTGGCAAAAATGATCTTGATGAGTTCATTAGCGAACTAATTTCGACTGAAATAAAGCTTAATGCGAGCGTTGATGATCAACAGCAGTCAGGCGGTGTGATACGTACTGGCAACAACAACAACAACAAGTGCAACATGAGCAAGAACAATACATAAATATAAGCAAACCCAGCAGTGTGGCAGACGGCAACAGCCAAACACATCATCAGCAAAACAAACAGAAATTAAGTGAATTCAATTCAAGCCCGCGCAAGTGCAACGAAAGCGAATCGACAGCAATATATGTATATCTAGCAAAAAACAATAACAACAACAATCAGAGCAAAGGCAATGATCGCAAGCAAGACAACCAAAAAAAAAAACAAAAACAGTCGAGAGTCAATTGAGTGACTGAGTTGTGTTAAATGCGAACATTTTGTGCGCTCGTTTAATTTGCAGCTCCCGCAACAATTGCTCTTGTTGTTGCTGCCACCGTTGCGGCTCAGCGCGGCAAAAAATCAAAGAACAATCGTCCGCTTTTCGCATGCGCCGAAATTGCAGCAAGCAGCAGCAGCAGGGCAATAAAGCAACAAAAAGTGAGGCTACCACTTGCTGTCGATAAGCATGAGCAGCGGCAACAACAAAAACAACGAAAAGGGCAACCACGCCAAAAAGGAGGAGGCAGCCGGCAGTAGGTACTGAAAATCACTATCAACATGTATCTACATATCAAGCAACAAACATATGTTGCAGCAACAGTTGCCATGCATATAAACACACACACATGCATTGTTGTTGTTATTGTTGTTGTTGCTGCTCATGTGGCAACTACCAACAGCACTGCTTAACTCAGCTCAGCTTGGCACATCCGCTGCTGCGCCGTCAACTGACGCAATCGACGTTGCCGCCCGCCTCCACATCCGCCTTCGACTCACCACGACGCCGCACAGTGGTGCAATTGCGAAATTTCAAGTTCAAAAAAGTCTACAGCAGCCATAAGCTAGGCTACTCTACAGCTTACCATTCTTGACGGATTTTCACTGTTTTGACGTGTAAACATCTTAGCTCTCGGTATGGGTAAAATATGCGTCAACCCAGCATAAAATTTGTAATTACTTATCGCGTGTACAAAGGAAAAGTATTGGAATACTTTAGGGAAACTTCGGGCCTAGTTCACGAAGGTGATTTCGGGGCCGCTTCGCGATCTGTTCAGAATCATTTCCGGACGATTTGATGACTATTTTAGGACTTTTTTGGGACAAGTTCAGGACTATTTGAGGAACATTCCGGGACTAGTTCAGGGTCATTTTGGGACTATTTTAGACCAATTTGTGCCTAGATTGGGATTATTTGGAACTAATAAGGGATCATTTCAAGGCTTGTTCGAGATCATTATGGGACAAGCTCTCGTATTTTCAAGCTCACGTATTCAAGACTTTTTTATATTAAAAAAAAACTTAAATTCTTAGGAAGCTTAAGGAACTATTTTTTGTTTATTTTGCTTTTGTAGTTTTTATTTTGCAAACAAAGTTGGACCGCACTTTGCATCGGAATAATTTTTTCTTACTTCCAAGGCGTTAATTGATAAATGTCTTGTACTTTTTGTAAATATGTTAGTTTCAAGCAACAAAAAATCAAAAATTACTTTGCTATATATTTTTTAGATTATAAATCATAATTTGTAATGTTTTTGCAAAAAATTTTTCATCTTTGCAAATATAAAACAAAATTAATTACCTACACATATTAAGGATCAATTTTTTCTTTAATCAAAAAAAAAACCGACTTTAATGCTCATATAAAACTCTAGCAACACCGTTATTGATCACATGGTCAGAACTAAACCAAATTAGAATGGAAGCACCCCTGAAAAACCATATTTCCCATAAAAAAAATAATTATTATTGAAAACAGTACACATGACCCACCATTAGCCGTTAACATATTGTACATAAAAAAGAAACAAAAAATACGCCGATGAATTAATAACCTTTTCCCTCTTTTAAGTCGGTTAACAGCAATGTACATTACAAAAATAGCTCCTTAAACCTCTTAACTATGTAATTATTTCTCAAAGGAAAAATCTAAAATCCATCAAGAATTGTAGGCTGTAGACTTTTTGCAATAGTAAAATTCGCGTTTGCACCACTGTGCGCCGCTATCTCAAACTGCGCGAAGGGACAACGCGACAGACAAGCTAGAGAGAAGGCAACTGTTGCTCAAGATGTACTTATTGCCAATATGGTTGTTGCTTTTATTTATTATTGTTGTTGCTTTTATTGTATTCCCCCATATGCCTTTGTTGGTATTTCCTTTTCTGCTGTCGCCGTCCTCGTCGTCGCCGTCATTCTCGTCCCTGCTGTTGCTGATCAGGCTGTTGCTCTGTGTTATTTTTTTGCCAGCATTCGCCCTTGCTGTTCTTGCCTTTATGGTTGTTTTTGTTGTTGCCGTTTCTGTCATGCGCTTTTATTAATAAAGACCACACATTTTGACAGCAAGACCACCCAAGCGTTTGGTTTGCCTCTCTTTTAGATTTTAAAGATCTCCCCCCATTCCTGTGGCCAAGTTTGCTTTATTTGCCTTTTGGTTTGCTGCTTTGGTTTTGTTTTTTTTTTATTTTAGGCCACATGCACATGTACGTACATATGTACATATGTTTTATGTTCATATGTATGCACGTAAGTTTACTATTCCCCTGTTAATACATATTGTCGCGCTGATTGCTATTGTTGATGATTTGCTGTTGTTCATGTCTCCTAAAAGATCCGCAACATTTGTTCGCGAAAATTCTTTCGATTAAAATTGGCAATGTCTGAGTACACAAGGGATTATAACTATGGTCAAAACAAGTGCTAGTAGCATATCTGTGAATACTCATCAAATAAAAAATCTTAAAAATTTGGTGTTTCCCTTGATCTGCCTATAGTAGGCAACATAACTCCTTAAGGAAAACAAATGAAAAATATCTGCTATAAGATATCTCAACGTTTTCATCTTCATTACGGTCATGGTGGAGGGTAAATAAATTCACTAGAGCATCAAAGTAGCAACTAAATGCTACACAGCATCTTTGTCTATTAATCGGGCTATTTGTGCTACCAGTGAGGATCGATACAAACCCCTCAAATAGAAACCAATATATGAAGTCGATAAATTTGGGCCATCGTCTTACCTTCATCTCCACTATATCGCTCTCGTCCAGTACCAGTTAACCTCAGTCACCTCCTCCAAAGTGCGGGACATTCGCAACGTAGACAAGAGCTTTACGGAATCAGACCATATCTCGGTTTTGCAGCTCTGGAAGAAGTCATTAAAAGGTACTTGATGACCTATCAGCAGACTGATAGCAAAGGATATCCTTTCTCATCCTCTTTCTCTGGTATTCTGGTTTACCTCTGTATTCCGTACGCCTTATCAGATGAAGAGTAAACTGCTCTGTCATCAAGTTAAGTAATCTGTGACAATTTACTGCAGTTCCCAAGCTTTCGCGGCCCTTCTATTACTGTACGTGCTCTAAAGACCTTTAATGGTATCGCTAGAGACTAGTCCTAATAGAAGTGGGCAGGGAACACCCGGTGTTAAACCAGCAGGCGAACAAAAGGAGTACTATCCTTGGTGTCCTATGCCGGGTGTATGTGTGAGGAAAGTCTCCGCTTGTGCCGAAGAGAGGTCAGTGAGATCTTTTAAAGAATTTACGTTGGGTGGGCTGTACCCCAGCTCGCCCCTAGTATCCATGCAGACCCGGTCTACGGCATGTGTCCCACAAGAACCTATAAACCCAAAGATGTTCTGGAGCTCATGCAAGTAGTGAAATTCAGTGAGGTTAAGGCACCGAAAAAAAAACTCACTAGAATTGCGTGGTTAGCCCACTGAAACATATCACTCCACCCAAGATGCAACAGGGGAGCTTGGTTGACCAGTGGATACTATTATTTTGCATTAGGAACTAAGTACAGGCACGACGACTGTAACGAGCTCCGCGACTAGTGACAAAGGGCCCGCTTTAGCCGATGGACCAATGCCTTGGGGGTACCAGCTTCTTTCTACAGACTACTAGGACACTTATATATGCTAGCTATGGTACAAGTGCCCTCATCTAGCCATGACCTATTGGCCTCTTGAGTAATGTAATTTCTTGTCCTTAATTTGCAGTTTGCCACGGTTTATTAATTACGATTTATGAATTATGACTACCCAGAGTATGAAGTTAGAAGCATAGGTTTCCACGTAAGATACCTGTCTAATATGAGTCCCAGATTTTTAGCATTTCTCCTTCAAATGAATATGCACACCCTTGAAAATTAGCCGCGAGGCAGTAGGATGCCTAAGATTCCTTTTAAAAATAATTACTTCAGTTTTATCGGAGCTTATTCAGAGTCCCCTACTCTGTGTCCAGTTTCGAAGCGTGGGCATATTGGAGTGCAGAATATCATACATAACTATAAGTAAGTAAATATAATTTTCTACCATTTTCAAATTGGTATCGACCCACCCTAATAGAACATGCGCCAAAACGAAAGTCAAACCTAGGCGCTGTCATTAAGATATGTTTGTATATCTAAAGTAGTACTAGCCCATAAAAAAGGCATATAATTGGGGCAATTTCATTAACATATGTTAGCCATTAGTACAATACTGATTGGTGTACTGCTATCCTTATACACAGATCGTAATGGTGTTGTTGCAATGTTGTTATTGCTGATATTGACACTGGTTATTCCCATTGGAATGCCTACATATATCTAATTTTACGCATTTTATTATTTTTGTACGTTGTTACTTTGCTAACAAAACGGGATATGGGAATGGAGTTGGCTGGCATGCGTACTCGTAGATGGAGCTCGAAGATGCGTTGTTCCGTTTGACATTTACGAGCGTTGTATTTGTCAAGCATTGCTTGCATATTTCACGCAATAACTTGTTGCCATTTTATGGCCTAAATGAGGCACTAAAAATGCTCCAGATTATGCACGCAACAATGCGCAAACATGCCAAAAGTGCGCACGCATAC
This sequence comes from Rhagoletis pomonella, assembly GCF_013731165.1. Lineage (NCBI taxonomy): Eukaryota > Metazoa > Arthropoda > Insecta > Diptera > Tephritidae > Rhagoletis > Rhagoletis pomonella. The sequence continues at coordinate 6,830 of NW_023461529.1, forward strand.
ACAAAGACAACAACAAACACTGAAGTACAATGGAATTGTTTGAGCAGACCATGAAAAGTGTGTGCATAAGTCACAAGGTAAGGAGCTGCAGCAGCAGCAGCAGCGCCGGCAAATGATGCTACATACGTTTCGCGGCATCAGGTGGAATATTTACGGCCAAATGATGATGCATCACAACTTGCACGGGGTACACATGCATGTACATATGTATGTGTGAATGTATGTATTTTTGTATGATTGCAGACCACCCTACAGAATGCTGCCTATTGCTGGCGCTGCAGTTGTTGTTGCTGGCGTTTCTGGTGATTCAAATGCTATATTTCGATGTGTGTTGGTGGTCTGCCAATGTGTTCTGCGTAATTCAGTTCAATTCAGCACATCACTGCACAAGACTCACTCTTCTGAGAGCATATTCCCCATGTGTTTGTTGCAGTTGCTGTATTAAGCTCAGCTTGCTTTTGGTGTCCTTTCGGTTTTTTTCTGCAGTTGTATTAGCTTGTGTTTGACTGAAAAATGAGTACATAATCAAAGTTCATATTCGGTACAGTGTATTGACTGTAATACTTGTATGAAACCATCTTTTTTTAGTTAAACATCTAACCCACCTACTAAACGGCATAAATCTACAACCGTCGAAGCGAGTCAACATGCAGTAAGAAATTGTACTCGTTCAAAACCGCGAATTGTCTGCAAAATACGTTTGACAAGGTATGTATAACGAAAATTAGTTCCAATACAATATCACCCCGTTGAATTGAGCTACCAAAACCAACAGAAAAGCTTAACAGACTGTTCTGGCTTAGTGTGATGAAAGTCTTTTGTGAGACAATTGAAAGACAGTAGATAAAGTAGTTTGAAAGGCTTGGCTTATTCTGGAGCGAAAGTCTTACATATAAAAGCTGCTTGGCAACTTTCATGGTGTAAAGCTCTTTTGACAGAAAGCACTTGTGCAACATTTTGTACACGCACTCGCAAAGATCGAGCGAGCAATGAACAGGCGTGCAATTCAAGAGATCCCATTACGATTCCTCGGGCAGAGAGTTTTTTTAACCGACTTCAAAAAAAGGCTGAGGTTATTAATTCGTGGGATATTTTTTTGCATGTATGTTACTGCATAACTTTGGACAACGTTAACCGATTTCTGTTATTCTTTTTTAAAGGAAAGTTAGTACCTCAGAGGTGGTTTAGATCTGTTTATTGAATCATTCAGAAATTAACAGTGATCTTACATTTTTATATGAAAATTTAAGTCGGCTTTGTTTTTTGGTTAAAATTTTTTTTTAATTATTAGATTTTTTTTGTTTAAAAAAAATATATTTGTATTTTTTTTGTAATTGTATTTAGAAATTTCTTTTACTATTTTCTTATTGTTAATTTTTTTACTTTTAGGTTCTATTAATTTAAAAAGGAAACTATTTTTTTATATCCTTTAATTTTTAGGAACTTATTTTATTGTTCTTAAATTTTATTGTTCAGAAAAATAAACATATTTTTAATTTCATTATATTTCGAGATACTTATATTATTATTTTTTTCTCATTTTTAATTTAATTTTTAGAAACATGTATTTTTTCTTATTTCTTAATTAAATTTTTATCTTTTTAAACCAAATTTTCTTTTAATTTCAAAAAATAACATATTTTTTTGTTAGTGTTGCTTGATTTTTCCGATAAGCGGCGAAGGAAGCTCGTTCGAAAATAAGTCAAACATAATTTTTTTTAACTTCATTTCATTTTTAGATACTTATTTTATTTTCTAATTTTTTCTAGCTTTCATTGTATTTGTTCTTCTTGTTAGATTTCACTGTTACTTTATTTAATTTAAAAAACTTATTTTTATAACTTTTTCTTTTTCCAAATAATTTTTTTCTCCTTTTGAAAAATTAATTTATTTTAATTTTTTTTTGTTTCATTTAATTTTTAGAAAACTTATTGATAAATAAATTAATTAATTAATCAAGATAGCTGCCAGAATTGTCTTTCGAAAAACTGTGGTGAGTAGAAAGACAGTTGCCAGATTCGCCTTGTAAATAGTGTTTGTTCCGGAGTTTGCCTGGCCTAGCAACCGCGGAAATAGTAACGACTTCTTAGATCATGGATCCGGCTATGCAGGTGAATGCTCCAAACGCTCTATCTATCTGGGGTTCTGTCCGCATTTTTTTAATATCCGGCTATTAACCGCATATGGGTGTTTCCATCGGAAGGTCCACCACGACAAAAAATAAATAAAAGTCTTATATCTAACGTATTTACGGGCCGATTTCACTGCTTTTTAAAATATATACTGGCTATGTAAGTAGAATCATGTTTGCGCAAAATGGTCTTCCTAGGCGGCGCAAAGGTTGAGATATTTCGAAAAACCGTATTTATGGTCCGATTTGGTTCGAATTTGGCGTATGTAGTTGAAACATAATAAGTCATAGATTTCCAACAAATTCACCCTGAATTGGCGCTGAAGTCAAAATATAAAGTATATTCTACATAAAATACATGTTTTATTTGCGTTAAAAATTCATTTAAAAGCAATATTAACAAAAATATAACGATGGAAATTTATGTCACGTGACGTTTCACACTTGGGGTTGTAAAAGAAAATTGAAACAAGTTGCATTAATTCAAAAAACTCTAAAAACAACTAGAATTGCTCCAAATCATACTGAAATAAGTTTCATGAAAATAGCCATCCACAATTCGCAGAGTTTTGCGATTTTGTAAGAAAAGAAAAAATCTACTTCCACTCTTTTTAAATGCTTATATTTCAGGACCAAGCAGTTCGATTGTCTTAATTTTTCGGTTAAATATAGAGCTAATTATGCGCTATACAACGGCCCAAAAAAGTTAAAGAAAACAAATGGTATTCCTTGTTTGTATCACATTGAAACGTACGCGACGTATGGAAATACCCATATACGGATAGCAAAAATAACGTATATAAACCGGCTAAAAATCAGAGCGGATATTAACCGGACAATCAGATGTTAACCCTGGTCGGACCCATATTCTTTCCCTTTTGTTCCATACTAATCCCGTAGGTTCTTCCGATTTGCAGAAGTATTTACATGACTTCCGCCTGCCTCACTGTCATTCAGCGTTCAGAGCTTGTCTGGAGGAGTCACCCAGATGATTGTGATATTCAGCGTACACATCAAAGAGCTGTAGAATTTATAAATAAACACAAAAGTACAAAATACTGCACCTTAAAGCGAGGACGCGCTTTGGCATAGCGCTGCGACTATGAGAAGAAACTAGAAAGACGGCTTAAATTTGTAAAAGAGATATACTAACTCATAGGACAGTCAATGTCATCGAATCCATATCTTGGATTTCTCGTTCAAAAGCCTAGTGAGAGAATCCCGCGAACTTTCAAACTCTGAAAACAGTGTAGGTGATTGCAAAAATCGAAATGACCAAACATTTTAACAATTAAATTCAAGTATCTTCCACATCACACAATGCATGAGTCATCTGCGAGCGCAACAACACCAACAACCGTAACAGACACAGTAGATACGCTCCAAGAAGAAGAGCAGTGGCAGTGTAGATCAGTGCGATACCTACTCCTCTGGCGGCGATCTCTTGCCATCAGAATTATGTTAAGTTTGGTGGCAATCGTACCTTCTGCGGCGACTACGTTTTCCTCGACCAACACACCGCCAACTCCAGACCAACTGACTAAACCGAACGCTTGGACAAAACCAGCTGGCGCGCATGTGCATGTGTCGGCGTGTGGTCTGCGCTGTTAAGTGTATGGAATTGAGTCTAAACAAACAAAAAAATGAGACAAGAAATCTGCAGCAAAAGCAGCCAACCGTTGAAGTTATTGATACTAGCGGTGGAGCAGAGCAGAGTAGTCGAAGAGTCACAACAATAAAGCTTGCTTTGCGTATGGAGATCAATGTGGGTAGGTCAAGAGGCAATATGCGACAAGCAGCGCCGACAGAGGTGGTAGCGGGAGGGCGGGTAGTCATGTGTTGCGGTAGTGAAGTAGTGGAGTGGAGTAGCAGTGGCTGGCGGGATCTGCCTCTTTCGGGGTTTTCATAAATCGCCAGTCAAGGCAAACCCATGCTACCGGCTATAGGCTATCGCTGTAGCTTTGGCTGTGACTGAGCGCTCATCCGTCTGCTGCTGGCCACCAAAGCCGACGACGCCGATGACGACCTCCCGAATCGACGCAACTCTTTTGCTTTTGGATTTGGCTTTGGCCCCGTCTGCGTCGCGTCGCGTCGGTGGTGACGGCGACCGTTCTTCACATCGATCGCATCACACAGCGATCGCGCCGCACAGAATCTTCAATTAGTCTGCCTTCTGGTTGATGACTTAATTAAGTCGCTGTGGCGCCTATGGACGATACTTGTGTTGTGTTGAGCTTTCGGTTTCGTTGGTGTTCTTGCGTTTGGCGGCATACGGCGTACGGGTATCGGCTTTTGTTTGCTGTTTAGTGTGGGGTATTGTTGTTTTTTCTCCGTTTAGTTTTTTGTGCTTTTTGACTGCGGTATTTCGCATGAATGTTTGCTTGAGTTTTATTTGCATTTGTTTACTTTACGTTTTATTGCCTTTTATTTTAGCAAATGCTGTTGTTGTTGTTGTCTCCAGAAAAGTTTGAGCCCGCCTTGGCGCCTATCAATCACAATGAGAATTCTTTGTTTGCCACGATAGCCGCTTGTCTCCGACGTCTCGTCTACTCCAATTGATTTACTTTATAGCTCGTAACATTTTATACACTAAAATGTTACTTTGTTATCGTTCGAGACGCTGCTGCTGCTGCTGCTGCTTCTTCTTCTTCTCCATTCTGAATTTATCGTTGCTTGCGCACCGATCATTGCAATGAAAAGCACTTCCATTGCCGCCACTTAAAGGCAAATGATCAACAAAGTCACTAATTATTTTGCCTTGATGCTTGACAATTGTCGCTTGGAAGTGATTTAGCACTTGGCCACAAACGAAGGGTGATTATGTTGACAAACGATCGTGCGCAACAATGAGCTGGTGGTGGTGCGGCGAGGTGGTAGCTGTAGCTGTTGCTGAAGCTGTTACCTCGTCGTTGTTGGTGTTATTGGTGGTCTCTCTTTGTGTGGCACAGCACTCGCACTCGCACTCTACTCGCATTTCTTAACATCTGCATGTATGCTGGTGATTTATGACATTCTATTCCGGCGAGTGATGCAATTCCACAAAGTTTATTGGAGTTAATGCAGTTGGCAGACATTCCAACAACAAACACCAATATCAGCTCGGCAGCAGCAACATCACCCACTAAAATGTTTAGCATGCGTTGGAGTTGCAGTTGCCGTGCGGTGAGTGCGTATTACTCGTGCGCCCCTCTATTCTTTCATGGCGATCTTGCACATTTGTGTCGAGTGACATATTCGTTCCCCCAATTCTTTGCAAATTCCATGCGTTGTCCTTTCAGTATTTTGCAAATCTGTTGTTGTCGGTCGGCACTTTTGAACTTCGTGAAATGGATTGGTGCGGCCACGTGGGTGGCCTGGCATGGCGTAGCGCGTTGATGGTGGTGTCTTAAGTTGCATAATGCTGCAGAGATGTGTATGAATCTTTTTATATGGAAATTTTTAGACATTTCGAAGTGGCAATTAATGTCGTATGGGATTATTAAAGTGTAGCATAATTTTTACGTAGCTCATAACTCTATAGTACGGAGAAAGATATAACATTTGAGAAACAGATCTAATAAAACCGCGGGTTATTCTCCTCCAAGTAGGTTTTCTACCGAATCTGGCAGAAGCTAGAAGAAGGAGGTAACAAGCTTTTCTAGTTTGCTAGTAGGACTACGATAATTTTCCACATTGCTCCTGGTTCGAAAGCTGTATGGAGTGATCGGAAAAAGCATTGGAAAAAGAAGTTAATCTCAGGCTACTCACCAAGGTGCAAAGGTCTAGTCTAATCAGCATAACGATGCTATGAACGCTATTTTAGAATTCCTGCCAGTGGATTTGGTAGGAAAACAGACGGCAACGCTCGCTGATCTTCGCTTAAGAGAGGCATCCAAGTGCCAACCTGAAAACCAGGGCACTCTTTTATATCAGACCGATATGCTTTGATATCGGTTCCGGAAGCAATTTAGACACAATAACCCCAAACAGGGAAAAGTGTAAAGAGGAGATCAACACTCTACCTGATAGTGTTGAAATCTATATAGTTGGCTCGAAACACTACGGTAAGGTGGCAGGAGGCGGTTTCTCACGGAAACTTGATCTGAAAATGGTTTTCTTAGGTTACCAGACGACTGTAGCATATTCTAAGCTGAGGTTTCCGCTACCTAGGCAGCTGTAAGGAACTTAAATTCTAAAAAGAGACGTCTTAATTTTTAATGATAGCCAGGCTGCAATCAAAGATCTAAGACTTCTACGTTTTAATCAAAGAAAACGCTGGACAGACTTTACCCCCTTGCAAGGCAAGGCAGCACCAAGCAGGTTCAAAGTATGGTGAACTTTCACGCAAACTTCGTCTAAATGGAATCGGAAACGGTAGAAGCGGCTCTAACTGAGCATTGTCTAATAGGAAAACATGCAAATAGGCTCATCTTGCGTTTTCTAAGGAAATGGTCTTAGATCTCCTGTTTAGAAACAGGCTACGACATCTGGGATGGCCGTTCCTGGCTGAGCTTAGTGAGGTTTCATCAACAATACAATGTGCCTAATGAAATTCACCAATGACGCAATATGGTTTAACAAGAGAAATATTTGAATAGTGTCAGACTTTGGCAACAGAGTTAATCTTCTATCTATGCTATTTCTATCTACCTACCCATCTTCTTTAGTAATGCTAGAACTATATTGGTCTCTACGCAGCCACTGAGGTACTAGCCAATCTAATCTATTCTAACCCTTAATTTAATTCCTAATTAGCCCAGCATTTCGTAACTTTATTTGAAAGTATAATTTCCGATCTGAGCATCTTTCGAGAGTTCCATTTGAAGGTAGATCTCTTCAATCGGAATTTCGTAAGAAAAACAATTAAATCGGTATTAGATCGGTAGAGCAACATCACCCGACAACTTTCTGCCGTGAAAATTGTGTGCACAAGTGTTCTCTTAGATTCCGTTAGGCCTGTGAGTCGTATTATGATGCAAAGTGAGCCTGCGCCAAGGCCCGTTCCTTGCACAAGCCAAACTTCGCGTTGCGTTAACGTCGGCACCTCCAAAGATGCTAAATGTGTTCGCCACTAAAAAAATTGTTTAGTAAAAAATCGATGCAGCATTTTTGTCAGTGCTCAACACTCTTCCGCGACCCCTGCGGGCCGACCAAATTAATTTTCTGAAAGACTCATTAGACAATGCCCAGTAAAAATACCAACCAGAGACATAAATCTATTTTCCTCAGAGCCGGTCCAGATCTGCCTTATATTTAAATTCCATTCCCCATAGATTATTGCCTTCAGCGAAGGTAGGCGTTATTGAACCTGTGTTTCCATCAAGACATGGGTATAGCTGCTCCATGCTCTGAGTTCCCTGGCAGAAAATCGTTAAACTTCCTTAGCGAGCTTGTTTGTGTAGTCTTATGTACGGTGTAGTTCCCAGTGATGTTCTTATGGCCAGAAGCCCTTACTACACTTGTGGCAACGTTTGCAGCTAATTAATTTAGTGTGTTTTTCAATAACTGGCTTCGAAGAGATGTCAATGCACTAATGAGATCGAATTGCTGATTGTGACAGACTGCGCAAAATTTAGGGCCCTTCTAACGGTCGTCCTGTTATATTTTTTTGATTGCACCTACATACAGATTTATATTCGGCAATATTTTGTTTTTCAAATATTTCTACTATGTAGAGTATTCAAAATTCTTCCTTAGCAAAAGCTTAATGGTTTTTGGCAAGCGTTAATTTACTGCTATCGGGTGTTTGGTACTACTATGGGGTACTTAAGGTCAATGAACTTTGGAACGAAAAATATTGTCTCCTCGCGACAAGAACATTGATATAAGATCCGACTGTAAATTCGAAATATAAAAATCGATTTTTTTTAGGTTATTGTACATACAAATAACTAGCGCATGCATCCTACACTTGTTGGTGTTTCCTGTCGCAATAACTGACCTATGACGACCCACTTTTCACAAAACACTAATTTCCCCATCAAGTCTGCTTGCCTTTCATTAACGTACATATGTACGTACGTACATACATTCAAAGCATTCAAAGAATTAGTGCAGAGCGCAATACGTCAGCAACTTCCCAAGCATAATGAAAAGCGCTAAAAATGTTTTGTAAACAAATAATAAATACATACAAACAATTACTTACATATGTACATACATGTGTGCACGTCCATAGAGATATGCCTCAGAAGCGTTTTAATGGAAATTCTTTTGTGAATTCATCAACTCAAAGCAATCACTTGATGACAGTTTATTTGTATACAAATCAAAAATGGTGTAAGCAATGAAGGCAGAAGGGAGGTAGTTGATGTAAGTATGTGTATGTCCATAAGTATGCACATATATTCGAATATACTCGGCTAGAAATGGAAGTGAACTGATGGGAGTGTTTGTGCCAACTCTATCTGGTTCCGGCGCTGTTTATGTTGGCAGCTAGTTGTATATAGCTCCTCAAGCTGATACCAACGGAAACGGACGAATTGAAAAATGGCACCAGATGTGAGTGTAGAGTATTTTCGATGGCAAGTGGTTTGAGTGTGAACACTTAATAAATATAATAAATTATCTCTCAATATTTCAACTTTGAAGAAATTTAAAGGTTACCCAAGTGCCCTCTAATTCTAAAATCACTTAATCTATGTTATTCGCCACCAGCACCTCCATCACCACTGCCGTAATCAACATCAGCACTAACTGGCAACATCATTGCCACCGCCACCTGTCCTGTCCGTTTCGATTGGCTGATTTTTTGTTGTCAAAATGACACACAATGGGCTTCATACATACCTGTACAAAAGTATGAATGTACATTTGTCCAAATACTATGGGCATTCATAGTTAAGTATTTCGAAAGAAAAAAACTTGTGCTGATTTAACCAACCGCTGTTGCAAAGTATTACGAATATTATTTATCAATTACCGCTAATGTCAGTTAAATTATTGTTGGTAAATGTAAGTTTTGCCGACATAAAAGAGTCATTTTCTACTTTCGCAACATTTGATTGTTGTTGTTGCTTCATGTGATAAAATTACTAAAATACAAAGTCAACAAAAGATCATTAAAATGTCATTATGTTTGTTTTGATGTCGCACGAGTTTAATTTTGTAAAAATGGTTTCCCAAGCGTAACCTTTTCTGTTTAAAGTCTAAAAGTGACATAGAAGGTGTCTCACATTTTCATCTACAAACTTCTATGTTCTTGCAATAACAACAATGTGGAGGTTCGTCCACTCCGGGCCTGTGGCACGTAAGCCAATTAGGCAGTGGGTTTGTATTTATTAAGGGTCCTCATAAGAAAGAGCTTTTACTTTCTACATAAACTTATGACAAAAAAATATCCGGTAGGTGGCGCTGGAGTCGAAATATATGTAAATTATGTATTGCTCCCATTGGTCCCGACACGTGGCGCTGGGAGTCGAGATATCCCGAAAAAACATATTTACAGTCCGATTTGATTCAAACTCCAAACATTTATTAGTCATGTAAAAATACATATTTTGTTTACGAATTTATTCTATAGGAGGAATTTACCTAATGTTTTTTTTTTACAAATTATAACAAAAATTTACTCCAGCTGTTGATGAAAGGTAAAAAAAAGCTCTGTGTACATTTTTAACGCATAATTTCAAAAATTCCAAATTTTGCGGTGTGCCTCTTTTGAAGACGGTGTGCGATGTATCATCCAACTAAATTGAAATACTTTTTTCTAAAAATTATCCTCACAGGTAAATATTGCTGGAGTCGAGAAAAGTGCTACTCAGATTAAAATATCATTGGTTTTTCTTGCTGGCACCGTCAGTAACTCCAATTGAAACGCTAACAAATAGATTTCTTATAGTCCCTGAATCATCCTTTTTTATTTACGGAAACCGTTATTTTAGTAGTTGATGCACGTTCTATACATTACTTGACTATTTCTTAACCGATTTTAAAAATCAAATATGTTTTTTAAGAATGATGATTTATAGGCTTTTAAAATTATGTATGTATACAAATCGATTATGAGGCTTTAATTGTTGGAGGTTTTCATCGAGCAAGCCTAAAAAACCCCTATTTTACTTCATTTTGTCAATTATGACCATCGTTTATTGCAAAAATATAGGGTTGCCCACACACGCCTTGCTATTAGGTTATCTGGTTAAAAATTATTATTCTGTAGTGCATTTTATTGTTGTAAAGTGAATTAAAAATATAACCACATAACCATATAACCTGATAACCAGGCAAGTGTGAACAACCGCATTATTTATTCGTTGGGCGTAGCGATTCGAGAGTTTCGGGTAAGCTACTGCATATAGTACTATAAAATGTATACAGTAAGACCTCGGTAGAGCGAACGATATCTAATATATCTAATTTTTTTAAGCTCTAACCTTCTTACTTTTTGCGTAAGTCCAATCGGAATTTTTACATACATAAGTGCACGACAACTTTCAATAGATATTTTTACATGATTTTCAATGCGAAAAGGGGAACTTAATTACTGATGTAAACTGGCTGGGCATTACTCTAGTTACCTGTTCTGATGAAATAAGTTATTTGCGCAAAAGTTAGTGTTGCGTAAAATTCAACTGCAAACAATTGAAAGCAGTCAATGGTGCCAACAAGATGGATAAGTTAACAAATATTTAAGTGGACAAAAAAACTAAAAATACTTAACCACGAATTTCGAGATCAGTTTCGGAAGTGCTTTTCTCGGAATATAAAAAAAGTACACACAGACGTCACATGTCAACTCACTTATAACAGTCTGTCTTTCCGTTGTAAATTTGATTTTTAGCTAATGTCTTTTTAATGCATAGGAAAATTAATAAATTTATATGTATGTAAGTATCTACATACATGGTGTTAGTAAAAATAAACACATTTCTAACTGATTTTAAGCTGTTTAACAGTTGTGTGTTAAAAGATGAAGTTTATTCAAAGTAAACAATACCTATACATTACCTATGCATGTACATGGTATACATGTGTATGTATATATATCTGTATAGTTGTCCTAGGCTGTTGACATACATAAATATGTTTTATTAAAAAAGTTTATTAGGTTGTGTATTTACACGCATCAAATTAATTTATGTTTGTACAACTTGTCGCCATCGTTATCCACCATTTCAAAAAAAAACTTAAATATTTGTTATTGCCTTTTTTGTTGTTGATATTATAATTCACTGTCATTTTTGGCACCTCATAATTGGAATTTTTTTCTGCCCCCCATTGCTCTATAGGGTGCTAATTTTCTTTGTGTGAATGCACGTTTACCTGTTGCAGCGCATCACTTTTTTCATTCAAATCTCCATTTATTTGTATTGGAGAGCTCGAGTCATCCTCCATTTACCAAATAGCTGCAGGTGCTAATTAACTTATTTTTATTCGGTAAATATACAAACATACATACTTTAATATACCATAGCCATGGCTTTAACCTTTGGCAATGATTGGTTAATTTTTGTCATTTAAACATTTAAGATGAATGTTGAAACTCTTGCACCCAGCATTAAATGCAACGTTATAAAAACAAACTAAATCGATTAGCTCACCTACTGCTTTGTTAATGTTAGTCTCGTTTTAGAGAACTCCGAGGTGGGAAAATTATTTGGGTTTATGCTGTTATAACCTATCTCTACGAATATCTAATCAAGTTATGACTAGGCGGAGGCAGTGGTTGGAAGAAGGCACTGGTAAACTTTTAAACCGATGTGTTGAAGCTTGCCGGAAGCCTCGGTTCAGGGGTCTTGTCCAAGGAGGTCTCCATCAAGCTCGAAGTTAGGGTTCCATAACACTGCATTATTTTTCAGGCGGAGGTTGCTGCTATTAAGTAAGCAGTTGACTGACTGATGGTGTGGACGATGGTGGTAAGGGAGATTAGCAGACAGCCAGGCAGCAATCAGAGCCCATGGCTCTCTTACGGTACGCTCGGCGCTTGTTGGGGAATGTCTTAGTTCCCTGAGTGGCTGATGAACTGGCCAGAAACGGCACCCTCGAGGAAATATTGTCACGAAAAGTTAGAGTGGTATGTCCCTTGACTACTTGTGGATTTCCCTTGGAATTTTTGGCTCGGGAAAACTCAGCGAACTCTGGTGGAAAAACCAGTTCATGTGCTACTGCGAGGTCACTCTGGCCAAGGTTGGATGCGGGACGGTTTAGGGAACTTCTTAAGCTTGCGAAGCTAGATCTTTTGATTCTGGTAAGTATTTTGACCCATTTTAGAAAACTTTTGCAGTGTGGTTTCTGCTATGGAAAACCTACCATTAGGAGTTTATTAGGACTGTGTCAGATATATAAGCCTCACCCTGAGGCAACTTCAAGAAGAAGTCAATTGGCGAAGTTTTTTGGTCTCGGCTCAAACCGACAAGGATGCCCCAGTCATCCTTGATGAGTTTTGAAAAATTTGGAGCAAATGAATCAATTAAAAAATGTTTCAGAGCTTTAAAGATTTAATGAATGATTCAATAAATCAAGCGAAATGAAACTGTCTTTCATAAAAAAGGGAGGGTCGTATTTTACTCATCTCACTGCTAGAGAAGCTAATTTTTATCTAAGTGACATTTTTTAGCTTACCTTTAAAAAGTTTTAATTTTAATAATAGAGCTCGCATAATTTGCATACCTGAAAAGAAAAAAATATATTTGTTTAGTTTTTTATATACATTAATATAAAATCTTTATTAACTTTCATACAGTCGCACAATCATCGAACATTTATAATTAACAAAGCGGCGAACAGAATTGGCTTAAAACCGCAATTTCCCATATACAAAGCCTACATCGAAATCGAGGAACCAATTCAAGCAGAAATGATTGCCTTCAGTGGCTTACAGCGATTTTCTGGTTTACAAAGTGCAGAGGTACTTAATTAAATCTATAAAAATTACTGAAGTCAGTGTAAGCCAGCCACTTGACTAACCGCAAACTCGAAAATTGTGCAACAAAAGTATTTCTGCAAAATTTTAATAAAACTTGAAATTACAAACCACAACAAAATCAGGTAATAAAAATATAAGTAAGAAATTGATAAAACTGAAAATGACAAAAAAGAACAGACACGGAAGCCCAAGAAATCAGACCACAACATCATAAAGTTTCAGCATAAAAAGACAAAAAACAACAACAAGTAGTAAGACGAGTCATCAGCTTTGAGTTGCCAGCTGACAGATGGACCAAGTCAAAGGCAACCAATTTGACCTCGCCGTCGAAAAGCGATGAGCGGCAGCAACCGCAGCAGGTTCATCATGTCACGTCAGTGGGGAACATTTAAATATATTTTATATGCATATGAGTGTATATATGTATATATGTATGTATGTATGTCCGTACTGCCATTGCATGTGCAGCAAAACTGCAAAAGTTTCCTTCTGAAGGATATACAGATGCAAGTAAGCTGACGAGCAGAATTTAAACCAAATTGAATGTACTCCTTATGCATGTATGTATGTATGTATGCACGTATGTAGATTTGTTAATCTAGTTGCTCAATTCAAAGGAGTTGCATTCAAAACTGGTACAATTTCATCGTCGTCCTACCATCGCCCCACTTGTATATACATACTTTGATTAACTGTATTGTCGTACAGGTAGATTGTGGATGCCACACGCAAATTCAATTATTTAAATCGCATACAACACACACTTACAACAACAACAACAACAATCATAATGGCAATGAATATCACCGCCAGCCAGTGAGTATAATAACAGAAAAATATTAAGCGATATTCTGTATCACAAAACGTGAAGGGGAACAATTTGAATGATATGTTTCAATCAAAGGCATTTAATCAAAAAAATAATGATGGGATTTAAATTGAGTCACTGAGAAATGTGCGTTATTTTTTAAAGCTATGCATTATTATTTCGATTAGTTTAGAGTTGCCAAAGTGCATAGAAATAACTTTGAATGCGGATCAAATGTAAGAAAATATTTTACGTGAGCCAAGTGAGAGATAAAAAGAACAATTACAATTTTTCTTATAAAAGTCCGGCCGACAAAACGAAAAAGTTAGGCAAAAGAATACCCTGGCCTTCTGGGATCCATTCGGTGTATTATTCGGTGAACATTTCTCTGAGAAGCTAGATAATTTGGGTACGAGGAGATAGATATTCTTTTTCCTCTTGGTGCACTGGTCTTTCCACAGCAGAGGAGGCCTTCCTCTTCTCCTGAGCTAATCATTCAAACAAGGGTGGGCCCAGAAAAAGCATGCTGTTTTGAAGGGGCCGGGGTTTGAGAAGCCTAGTGATGTTTAAGGCATTGCGGGAACGTTGTTTATGTCGTATTCTAGTCTGGTTAAGCAGTAGTTCAACACAAAAATGTGCAGTCCTTAATTTCGCTAGAGTAACGCGGGCCTTGCGAGGTAGCTGAAAGTTTTCCTATGCAATTGGTGACGATTCAGCTCGTATAATAGCATTCATGGGACGAGAGTTCGAGAAGATGGCGGTGGCAGTCTATCTATGAATGTGCGCAGAGATAGAGAGCAGACTGTCGAAAGTTACCTCCAGGATCTTCTGGTTTTTCCGTCGGAATTGGTGTGGCAACGACATGAAATCCCAGCTGCAAATTGACCTCTTTCGGCTAGGTGGTAAAATGTAGAGGGGGGTTAGACTCCGTATGGTTTACTTTTGAGTACAGGCCATAAATGTCATTTTCGGACCCCAAAATTGGAGAACATAAGATCAGCGAAATCCCTGCTGTTGGCAGGGGGATTTGAAATGTAGAAATCGTTGCCTTAGGTTAAATTTAGGTAGGGTAAATTTAAATCCGATTGTCACGTAAGCTACACCTGGCAACCCTTTCTTCTCTGGCAATTAGTGCATATTTAAATCACTTCACCTTACCATGTGCATGCACTCTTATTAAAAAAGTTATTGCATATTTTTCTGCCCCATTACCAACCAGATAGATGCAGCCGCTCCCGTTGAAATTCAGCCACAAGCTGTTCTCATCCAAATTCTGTTCGATGCAAACCAATTGCGGCGGACAAAAAAAAAGTCACCCCAACTTTTTGCCACATTCTCAGCCAGCAAGTGCACCCCAAAGCAATCGGAAGTGAGTAGTAAATAATAAATATGTATTGGAAATAAAAATATGATTACGGCGCTTAAATGCAAAATAACTGGCTGCTGCTGCTGCTGCAGGAACAATCAAATTGGCATAAGAAAAATGTTAAACGAAGAGATGGCTGGAACAAAAAACCAAATGTCAATTCAAGCCAAAGGCTGGTAGTTGAGAATATCAGAATATCTTCGAAGCTCCTGCTTGTGCAAATGTATGCAGCTTTGTTGCAAAATGAGCTCCACAACCAAGGACGGCAATCAAATGTCCTTCAAACAGATGTTCTACTGCGCTTGCAGCAATCGGAAAGCTGCTGGCTTTGGTTTATTTTCATTTTTGATGTAAATACTATTCTTTCATTTTTTACCCGCTTTATTTGTTTTTTACCTTCCTGCTTTTTACCTTTTTTTATTGGCTATTTGTTTGCCATTGCTTCAATCAACTGTTGTTCGCATAAAGTTGAATTGACAGCGCTGTCAATGTGACATTGTCGAAAGGAGTTGTCGTTTGAGGTATTAATTGCAAAAATCTGACCGAATCTGGATTGTTGTAAGGAGATGCAGGTGTTGCAGAGTTAAAGGAGTGGAGTAGCGATGAGAAGTAATGTAAGAAATGAGGTGAAGTCGTACGTAGTGCGAGTTTTGCAACTAACCACATTTGGCAGCAAATTTGGTAGCTTTGCATTTCGGGTGGCAACGGGGTTTTTATAAGCTTTTGGAGAATCGATTTCACAGGCAAAGAGGAAATTTTAAGTGAGATGTAGGATTTTTTGTTGAAAATGTTTGATTTATGAGTTTCTCAGAGAGGGATTACCTTATGCATTTACGAGAGAACGTAAGTATACAGTTCTCTTTTGCTGTCATAAGTATTTTTTAATGTCCCAATTTTTATTTTTTAATTTTTTCCATTTAATTTCAAGGCCTAGTGGGCACCCGGCATTACAAGAAAAATTGAAGATGTGAATATTTTTTAGTTTGCTTCCTCATGTGATCTCTCCTTCAAGGAAATGTTTGAAATTAGTATTTTGTAGATTCGAAAAAACTTGTGGAGTAACTGGTGAGTCAAAACAGATTTATGAATCACACCATAACCCACTCACGCAGATCTCTTCTCGCACAGTTTTCCGTTGGTAATGATAAAAGCCTGAGCGTGCTTCCGCCATGAAGGAAAACTGATGAAATTCAACAAAAGATAGACATACACAAATGAGATCTGAGCTTATTTAAACCAACAAATCCGAAAATCAATAAACTGGATAATACCTCAGTATGCTGTGGACATTTAGAAACCGCAGTACGAGTCAAATTGAAAGGCAAGATCTATGGATATATGTAGTACCTAATAATAATAATGCGTCCACACCCAAACTTGTCAAGGATATTTGTACATATAGGTAAATCGATGGTGAGTTGACAAGCTCAGTAAGCAAAGCAGTTAAATTTTATAGCTTCGCGCATGCGCTGCTGTCAAAAAAAAAAAATTCCAAAAAATTTTAGGTTACCATAAAATAAAATAAACAAAAAATAAAAAATATCTATCAGATATGCATGACCACACATTCAACTCAACAAATTGAGTGACAATTTCATCAAATGTCGTTCGCTAATAAATAATCGGCAACAATTTACGGTTTTCATGCGGCTGTCAGAAAAATGTCAAAAATCGTGTGATCAAGAAAGAAAAAATATGTACGCAAAAACAAAAACAAAAATGTGTGCAGACAAAATATATCTTTTATTTATATTTAAACTTGTATCCGATATTCATACATACATACATACATACATATGTGTATAGATACTTGTATGTCTACCATAACAAATCAAGCGCAAAATATTGTTGTCGTCATTTCCATGTTCGATATGTTGCTCATAAATTTTCAGCTCCAACAGCGTTTGACGACAGCCCACGCTCTCCGGCACAACGTTAGGCGGGGTCACGGCGGCCGATTGGGGCAGTAGCATAAAACATTTTCGTAATTTGTTTTTCAACTTGTTTATGGGCATGTTGTATGCAGCTACGGTTGTTTGATGTTGTAGCATTGCTAGTTTTTGCTTTTCAAAGTTTTTAAAATGTTATTTGTCTATAAATAGCGAGCTCTTAATTTTTTTTTAGACTTCTTTTGACAATGGACTGGGTTTGAAATCGAAAGTGTGCTCTGCACATTTATTGTTCGTTGCCTGGCCAGGTTGTGACCGTTATATCATCAATAAATTATTAAATCAGCAACAATAGCTGACAAAAGCTTTGGATAGCAAAAGGAGAAAGAAAATAATAGGCGAAACACAATAAAATTTGCAAAAAAATTAAATTTTTTATATATTTTATTTTTGCATACCTATGTGTGTAGATGTATGTATATATGTACATACATGTGTATGTAAGTTATAAACGCATACTATATTTCATAGGTTTTGCACTCCTTTTTATTTGTTTTGTTGTATTTCTCTTTTTAAATTGTTTTATGACTGTCTAGCTTTTAAACTAGGCCTGATTTATGATGTTGTCAATAAACTGAGGCCAATAATCCAATTTGACTAACAAACAGTGATTGAGGTTGCTTTGTTAACTCTCTTACCAGTAAGACTAGAACATGTTCTTTAAACCTTTAAGTTTATCTTAAGTTTTGATTGAATTAATTAGCTCCAAGAGAAGCTGAAATATTGTTTTATTGTAATTTTAAAAATATACTGGAGGTCTGCATCTCAGTAAAGGCTTGAATTTACCCTTTACTCTTTCTTCTTAAGAAGCAATTTAATTTTTTTTGGTGACACGTGCTACAAAAAACTAGGAGTGCCAGTTACTGTCAAATTCAACCCTCCTTCTAGTTTTTAAGGGCCTTGGAGAGGTTTTCTAACTTACCACGCACAGTGGTTCAACACTGGAATTTAGTGTTCACAATTCACTGAAGCCTTCATTTTTCATTCAATTTGAATAATTTTTTTTTTATGAAAGCCAATAAAATTTGCAACATTCCAGTTAAGCCCGATATTTGAATTTTCGTTTGTCGTATAATTTTTTTTGTAAAAAGAAAATCGATTCTCCCGTTTCAGTTAATAAATGAGTTGAAAACAATTGTAGAAACGAAAAAAAAATATTCACAACAAAAATTTTAAATGTTAAAAAAAAAATCACTGAATGGGAAATAAAAGCGTTTGTTATATCAATTATATAAATAGGCAATCATGTTTCCTTTACACCCCTTTTAC
>NW_023461530.1:0-25197 GCF_013731165.1 Rhagoletis pomonella
AAAAACCGCCTTTAATAGGCATCTTCTTATTAAACTGCCACACGTCTTATTAATTTTTAAGTAACATTTTCGGCACAACATAACAGAAGTATGAACCACCAACAGGTGCAGGTAGTTTTTTTCTTTTCGATCCATTCATCACGTTCTGCGTTGTAAACTGACACGGAATTTGTGGTGTTACCTCCAATGGCCCACAGTTGATCATCCATAGAAACACAAGCCATGGCGTTACAACTAACGCTCAAAGAGCAGATCTACGATTAGTAATGAAAAATTGTGTTATGACTTTCGAAATATCCGAAACTGTACTTTAACCAACCTTAGTCCATTTGTTACTTTGTGGGTCGTACCGTTCAACTATTTCAGACCCACCACCTAAAACATATATGCATCCATTGTGTACGGCTACCTAAAATATGGAGGGACATACATACAATATATACAAATATATATATACATTGCTAATCTTCATAACTATATACATAAGTTCATCTGCATATATTAGGTTTGGTTTTTGTAGCTCACTTACTGCAGGACAACGACGAACTGCATTCATATCCGCACACTTGGTCCAAGAATTCAAAGATGGGTCGTAACGTTCAACAGATTTTAAGGAAGACCTTCCATCCCAGCCTCCCATAATGAAAATTTTGCCGTCATGAACCACTGCGCCAGCACTATAACGCTGTGATGACATGTTGCTTACACATCTCCATCCGCTAACAGGCGAATACCTAAAATGGTTTAATATGTAAAGGTTTAGAGCTAAGGACTAGGACCCCCAATATCTCTTTGAGGAATTTGTATGATGTTACAACAAAAACTAAAACTATTAATAAATGTATAATGTATAACAGCGTGACAGCCGCATAAAAGGCCAAAGGATTTGAAGAACGTTGAAGAGATTTCGCCGTCTTAAACAGGGTTAGATCGCCGAAACACAATATATGTATATATATATATATATATGGGTAAAACCATGATAAAGACATAGCAAGGTAGAACCGTACTCTCATTTTGTCGGCCATGATTTTTTTTTTTGAAGTTTGTCAGCATTAGTTGCGATCCCGTACGAGTCCGGACTAGTCAGAAATAGTCAGAATCAGTCAGATTTTACTGGAAATCGATCCCGTACTCGGTTCTCTGACTATTGAGAGGACAAAAAAGAGAGTTAATACGGTTCTCTCTCTGTCAGAAGTTGCCAGTTTTAGTCCGAGAATTTTTTGCTGGTAAATTCTGGTAAATGTGTCAAACGATCAGCTGTAGTGTGTTTGGCAACCAAATTGTAAACAAAAGAAAAGTGCACTCTGCTAATTCATGTTGAAAAGTATTTAATTACTTGTTTAAGTGGATTCTAATGAATTTGAGAGTATTTTTGGTTATTTACACGTGTGAGCTGAGTGTATTTACATACAAAATAAGCAAAAATTTACAACCAAAATTTGGAGGTTATGTTGAAGTTGACAGAAGTTACCATTTTTTACTAGAAAGCGATCCCGTACTTTTCAGTGTTACTCTCTCGCTCTGAGCGAATTTTTATTTTTTGACAGTTTTACTAGTCCGAGTCCGAGGAATACGGGATTGCACCTATTTTAAAATCATATAAAATTGAAAATAAAAAATTGAAATTGTTCGAAATTGTTGTTGCTTGAGATTGAAAATGTGTGTGTGAGTTTGTGAGTAAATTTAAAAAATTTAAAATGTTTGGAAACGTCAAGAATTTTAAAAGTAACTCTCAGCGGTTCTACCTTACTATATTTTTATCATGGGTAAAACCGCCCGCTCAATTCGTCTGCCATTGGGTTTTTTTGACGTTTGCTAGCATTTTGAGTTTACTCTCTCGAAATAATTCAAATCATGATAAAAATATTTATAAGGGCTGAGAGCCAGCTTTGGGAGTTTTGACGTTTGCTAGCATTTTTGAAAATTTCTCTCGATGTCATTTCATTTTTTGTGGCAAAAAATTAGCCTAGCGCTCATAGGCACTTGGGAAAATCCGCTGCCTTAACACCACCAACCGCGTGGTGGTGCGCATTCCCACGACAGCCGGTTCTACGTACCGGAATGACTCGGGTTTCACCCGACCAAGGGCTGTTGTTTCGGCGATCTAACCCCGTTTAGGTCGGCGAAGTATCTCAGAAGTTGTCCGTCCATAGGGCAACATTCACTACGCATTCTCCTACTCAGGGCTGGCATCGAGTCAAACCCTGGGCCAGAAATATACACCTGCTGTGTATGCCGAAGACGTCTACACCACAACTCCACCTCAGTCAAGTGTAATGCCTGCGAGGGGTGGAGTCACCTCAGGGTCTGCTCGGGACTACGGACACACAGACAGTGGACCACGTCGTACGTGGCCCCCTGTTGCTCAAATAGAGCAGCCTCCACGGCAACCCATAGTCCGCCCGTGCAGCCCCACACACTCACACAGCAACCACACACAGTCGCCACAACACAACAACATACCACAGCCACCACAGACCACATAACACACACAACCGCACCACCACCCACACGCCGCCGCCAACAACTCTTGGTTCCCCCTACAATCTGCACGGTATGTCAGACCAGAATATTCCGTAATGTGACATCAGTCAAGTGCAACACCTGCCTTGGCTGGTGCCACTTTAGGGCATGTTCAGGTCTGCGCACCACGCGAGATTGGACGGGGAACTTCGAGGGCCCGTGTTGCGCTGCTCGGTCGCTGGCATCAATTGCGACGCCCCCCCACTACCACCACAGGGAGGCAATCACCCCAGCAGCACACACAGCCAGCCAACGGCGGCAAGAACATACACCTCACTCACACCCCACATCACAACACGTCTCCCGAACCACATGAAGCTCCTCCAATTCAACTGTAACGGGCTACAGAGCAAGATTGAGGAGATAACCGCCTTTATGTGTCGGCATGGTATATTAATAGCTGCGGTCCAAGAGACGAAGTTGCACAGCAATTCAACTTTGTTGAATTGTGCCGGGTACAACGTGCACCGTCGAGATCGCGAGCGAGATAATGGTGGTGGCTTAGCGTTCATCACGCACTGCACCGTGCAGTATCGTCTTATCGAAGCAGACATCGACCGCAGGGATACCACCCTAGAATGTCAGGGCATCGCTATCCGGTCAGGCGATGTCGAGCTCGAAATATTTAATATATACATACCCCCTGTCACCTGCTGCCCGGCAGGATATCACCCTGATATAGGTGCGCTCCTCAGAGGTGAAAACCGTATGGTAGTAGGTGACTTTAATGCGCACCACGATCTTTGGCACTCAAGCCTGTCAAACGATCGTAGGGGAACAGACTTG
This sequence comes from Rhagoletis pomonella, assembly GCF_013731165.1. Lineage (NCBI taxonomy): Eukaryota > Metazoa > Arthropoda > Insecta > Diptera > Tephritidae > Rhagoletis > Rhagoletis pomonella. The sequence continues at coordinate 3,313 of NW_023461530.1, forward strand.
GCTGAGCAGATAGACGATTCGACATTCTGCACAATGAACGACGACGCACCCACCAGGATTATGGGTAACTGCAGTAGCTCGCCAGACATCACAATAGTCAGCGCTGGTCTGATAAACAGCATAACGTGGCGACCTATGCTGACTCTAGCATCAGACCATCTACCCATAGTCATCTCGATTGATAAACCAACCGACTTTGCCTCCGCCAAACACCGGACCTATGTCAACTTTTCTAAAGCTGACTGGAAAGGTTACGCGGAGTTTACTGAAAACACCTTCACATCGCTCCCCACACCAACCGACGTCCATCTCGGTGAACGTAAGTTCCGCAGGGCTATCACTGCTGCTGCAGCCCGCTTCATACCGGCAGGGTGCATATCGGACCCACGTCCAAACTTCCCTGCCGAAGCGGCTGTTTTAGCAAATGAGCGTGATAGCCTTCGTCAGGCCGATCCCGGAGATCCCCGTATCAGGGATCTCAACGCGAAGATTCGGCAACTTGTAAACGTACATAAGCGGAAGAAGTGGGAGGAGCATCTGAAGACTTGCAACTTCACCTCTGGTGTGAGCAAGCTTTGGTCAACCGTGAGGTCATTGTCTAATCCGACGAAGCACGACGACAGAGTCGAAATTTCCTTCGGCGACCATGCTTCGTCGGACCCGGAGCGATGCGCGAGCTATTTTAGCCGGCAGTTCATACTGCATCCTCCGGTGGACAAAGCCAAGCGTCGAGTGACCAGAAGGCTGCACAAACTGCCAACAAATTGTGCCCCCCTTGCTTTCACTTGCGGTGAAGTTCAGGTGGCCATCGGGAAGGCGAAAGCCTCCAAAGCCATGGGTCCCGACGGTATATGCATGCCGATGCTGAAAAATTTGGGTCCTGCGGGGGTAGCGTACCTAACGGAGGTCCTCAATTTGTCAATGGCCACTCTCATCATCCCAGACATCTGGAAGGTGGGGAGAGTGGTCCCACTGCTCAAACCGGGGAAACCTGCAAACAAAGGAGATTCGTATCGTCCGATTACACTCCTTTCCCCGGTAGCGAAGACACTCGAGGCCTTGCTACTCCCGTACTTCACAAATCACCTGACCCCAGCGAAGCATCAGCATGGTTTCCGTAAAGTGCACAGCACAACAACAGCACTTAACGCCATAAACACTCAGATAACTCGTGGCCTTAACCGTAACCGTCCCTGTGAGAGAACGATTCTAGTAGCGTTGGACTTGTCAAAGGCGTTTGACACCGTCTGCCTGTCCACGCTACTAGAAGATATAGAGGCCTCCTCTCTCCCACAGAGGCTCAAACGGTGGTCGGCAAATTATCTAAGTGGTCGACATTCGTCGGTAATGTTCAGAGACAAAACGAGTAAGCAGCGAAAAATAAAACAGGGGGTTCCTAGGGTGGTGTCCTTTCCCCGCTACTGTTTAACTTTTATATTTCAAAGCTCCCTCAACCACCAGAGGGAGTCTCGATTGTCTCCTATGCCGACGATTGCTCGATTATGGCGACTGGGAATGGAATTGATGACCTGTGTTCGAAAGTAAACGGCTATCTCTCCGAACTTTCTCGCTTCTTCACTGCAAAGTGTCTAGCCCTCTCCCCTACGAAATCCTCCGCGACCCTGTTCACAACCTGGACGAAGGAGGTCAGGCTACCGCTGGGGATTCACGTCGATGACACACCAATTCCGACGGTGAATAACCCCAAAATACTCGGAGTAACTTTCGACAGCCTGCTCTCCTTCTCTGCGCACTCAACCGCTATTGTCAATAAAGTACAGAGCCGCAACAAAGTCCTCAAGTCGCTAGCCGGCAGTACTTGGGGCAAAGACAAAGAAACGTTGCTGGCAACATACAAGGCAATAGGCCGGCCGGTTTTGAACTACGCAGCGCCAGTGTGGTCGCCTGGGACTAGTAGGACGCAGTGGACGAAGCTACAGACCGCACAAAACACCGCACTGAGGACAGCGACGGGATGCCTCTTGATGACGCCTGAACACCACCTGCACGGCGAGGCGCAAATGCTCCCGGTAAAGGAGCACAATATAATGCTCTGCAAGCAGTTCCTGATCGGGACCCACAGAAGTGGCCACCCGTGCAGACAGCTGCTTGCGGAGGAGCCCTCGCCTAGGCACGTCAGGAGGCATCTATATGAACTAACGGACGAAGTCCAGAGGTTCATTAAGCAACCTCTGGACCCGACAGCCTACAGACAGGCCTTGAACGGCATTCACAGGGACTCAGTCTCGAGTTATATAGACTCTAGACCTGTGAATGCCGTTCTGGGCACACCACCCCCGGACATTGACGAGACGGAGCTTCATCTGCCTCGGGAGACGCGCACCACACTTGCACAACTTCGCTCCGGCTACTGCAGCAGGTTAAACTCCTACCTGAGTAGGCTGAATGAGGATGTGCCTAACGAATGTCCGGCATGCGGAGAGACCCCACATGACTCGAAACATCTCTTCGCATGCCCGGCAAACCCGACATCCCTAACGACCTTGTCCTTATGGGCAAACCCCGCAGAAGCTGCACGCTTCCTAGGGTTACCGTTAGTGGAACTTGACGACAACGACTGAGATACCAACCGATCTGGGCGGGGTTGTTGTAGCCGCTACAACAACAACAACAACATCAAGTTTTGCGTACACACGGTAATTGCGCAAACTTAAATAACTTTATACTGCTTTGCTTGCAGATAAAAACGGTATTAGCGCAGCCGCTAAAGCAGCATCTCATTTTCCTTCTATAAAACCAAGGCATAACAAGGTAGAAGTGATTTCGACATTTCTCTCTTTTGAACTGCGACTGTTGTAATGTCAACTCTTAACCCTATAGAATTCAAAATTTTAATTTTTTTATTTCAATTTTCAATTTTGAGCTGTGCGACTGATTTTAAATACATACATACAAAAATAAAATGAAAAGGAATTACGAGCGGTGCGCTCTGTGTGGCAAGAGCCAGGACAACAGACTTGTGCGTTATTTTAAACCTCCTAATTGTCAAGTGAAGCGACAACGGTGGCCAAGTAGCTCCGGTGCTCCATTAGTAGACTCTTCGCGTGTGTGCGAACACCATTTTAGTGGCAGTGACTTTATTTGTTGCCCATCACAGCCGAGTATTTCCAAGCGGACGCGTTTGTTCCCAGGTGCAGTACCTCTACCATACAATTCCTCAATGCTTGAGTTATCAGAAGTGTCGGCCATTCCTGAGGTGTCTGTGGGGAATAAGTTAGCTGTTGATGCACAGACCCAAACTGAGTAAGTCTGCCATAAACAAGCACGACCGGATCCACGAGTACATTAACATATACATATAAGCAAATGCTCCGCGAACACCATGATACAATTTCGTTCCACTAAATTTACCGCTTTAGATCACCATTTACTGTTATAAATTCGACGTTCTGGTTCTTAACATCCCTTTTCCTTTTTTCATAATGCCATGTGAAAAGAGTCGTGTTTTTATTTTTCATACATAGCTGGATTTATCATACGGAAATTAAGCATTACTGAATATGAAGAGAAAATCTCCCACTGGATAGACCAAATTTCAAATGCTGGTATGATAAAACCTAAACCAGAATTCCTTGTGCACATAAAGAAACTGGAAGTAATTTTTAATAAATTTAATGGAAAAGAAATTTCGCATTGCAAAAATTTAATAGCTGAATTATTGAAGTTAAGTTCCGATGTAAATTTAGAAGAAAGAATCAAAAATTGTTTTTTTTTAACTGTCGAATATACTCTAGAATTAAGTATTTGAATAAAAAAATAAATGCTAAAAAACATGGGCTAATAAAAAAATTAAAATTGCCAAAACGGTTTTATTAATAATTGTGTTTCATTTAGTGTGTAATTTTGAGTAAGTATGCATTTCCACATTTACATTAAACGAAAATACAAAAACTAAAATGAAGCCGATTTTAATGTGATTTTAAATATTTTCATATTTACAAAAACTTTCATTTCATAGATATTGAATTTTATCAAATATGGTACATGCATAACAAAGGGTTAATTTCTTTGTTTACGTTTTTTGACATTACAGTCAGGTATGAGAGAGCTCGACTGAATTGTCACTTCTACCTTGTTGAATATGCCTTGTTTTACCTTTAAATATTTGTATCATGATAGCAGCTATTTCGGAGATCACCACATCTCCTCATCAAACTTCTTTCTTTCTTTCTGTTAATGTTAATAAGCCACAAAAACATTGACAAATACATAGTTTAGGAAGAGCCTGCCTGAAGCTATACAAAAAAAGCAAATAAGCAAATGGATGTTTCGAATTGATAACAACAACCACGCTGTCGAGTTTAAATAGCGGCAAATCAGCTGCACTTGATAGTAGTTGGTTGAATAAGGAAAATGAATTAGCAACAAGAGTTTACGGGATGTACATACATAGCTCAGTGGTTAACGCTTTAACTTTGAACATCGATTACGCAGGTTCGATCCCTGCTGAAATCTAGATAAAATTATAGTTTAAAAACTAAATCCTTCCTATTATAATTGCCATTCGTACTGTCATCAGGTATGTAACTTGAGAATAGAAATCGCTGCATCTCTTAGGCGCATCAATATTACATAGTTACATCCCGAGCTAATAAAAGGAAGGTAATAAAAAAAGAATTCTGATGGGGAGATGTGGCGATAACAACAACTCTTGTAAAACTTCGAATTTTACAAAATTGTTCAAATTTAATTTTTTACGGGATTTACGTTGACCCGACTGTCGTGAGAACATTTGTCGTACAATGCTTCGTACTTGCAAACATACTTACCTTTCCACTGATGCATCATATTGTCCGCCAATGGCGTAGATACTTTTATTTAATGATAAAACGACTGGAAAACTCCTTGCCCGACCCATTGGGGGCAACGTTATCCACGTTTTCGTCGTAAAACTCCAGCTTTTAACAGTTCTGACTTCTTCGCCATCGCATTTACCACCAATAAACATTAGACTATTGTCAAAGAGTTCCAGACCGTAGTTCTTCCAATCAGAGGTTTCTATGTCGGCGTATATGTGCCATTCATCTTCAGCTTTGTCATATTGAAAAATGTTTGTGACCGCACCTGTATAAGGACCGCTGCAAGACAAATTTTCCTGCGAAAACATGAAGAGAAATCATTTTTTCACTACTTCACATAAAATTACGACTCTGTTTTCAAATTAAAATATAGTTACATATGTATGTATTTGGTAGTATTTTACAGGGAAACTTTTTTTCACTAATACCACGTTCAAATTTACGAGTTAAACATGTTAAATGGGCTTGAAATGGACAAAACGTGTTCATAAACCTAGCAAACATTTGGAGCCTTAAATGAGTCTTTAAGGAGTCCTATTTCGAGCGTTTACGCTCATAATGAGCTCATTTAAGAGTCCGAAATGAGGTGTTTTCCTTCCTCCGAAGGTCGACTTACATGAGCTTTAATTCATTTCGGACTCTTATTTTAGGTTGTTCTTTGAGTCTTATTGGCTTTATTATTTGATTCTTATTGAGCCCACTTTAGAGCCATATTTGCAAAGTCGTTCGGCAAAAATTTCTTTTAAATACCATATATAGTACATATGAATGTGCATATATACATTCCAACATACTTTTAATAGTAGCAGCTGCAGCTAATTTTTGTTTATTTTTTGCTTCCTTATTATTTTCGATATCAAGTTTAGATATAAATTTCGAATCCTTATTGTTTTTATATTGGCACAAAGTGATGGCTCATAAATTGGATCCAATACATGATTCAATAATATATATGTATTATTGAATCATGGATCATATACATATGAATCCTAAAAGATTCATATAAGTCACACATTTTTTATTTATTTTTTATTTTTACTCATATTTCTTACCCAACCATGGTGAAATAAAAATAAGGTGATGTCAGCTAGGGGGTGTTTGTTATAAAGCTGAAATTAGTCAAGAACGTAAACCTACCGGTACGTAAACCCGAGTCAGCTGACACCATCTGCCTTACCAAAGCGCCATGTAAATGAAAACTCAACACCGCAGAATTTTTCTGTAGTTGTAGCCCGTAGCGCAGAAATCTGCGCAATTTAGATTTTTCCGTGTCAGCTGATTTCTCCTTCTTTAGATGGTTGCCACTTCGTCAGTTTTGCAGATGGTAAAAAAGTTATAAGTTCCTATTCAAAATATGTTTAAAATATGTGAAATTTACTATTGAATACGGTTTTTGTTGAAAACTAAGTAGTTTATATTTAGCTACAATCTATTATAGCACGAAAAATTGTGGTTGAAAGGGTAAGTTTATGAAAAGGTATTGAAGAGTGGCAACAGTGTAGTAAGCAACACTGAGGGCTCCAGTAATCGACAAAATTCTGCGTATACAGACTGCGTTTAAGTATACGTTCTGCGTTCTCGACTAATTTCAGCTTAACTTTGACAAATTCGGTAGCCCCGTTCTGAATGATGCCCTCTTGAACAAAAACTACACTAGAAAAACTCCTTTTAGGTATTGCGCTGAAAACGTAAGAGTGAACATCACTGTCCTTGACATTTCTGTTTAGTTGTGACTTTTCCATTTAATATTTTTTGCAAAAATTGTGATTTGTGTGTATATTCAACAGCTTTTAATTTTGCGATTTTTTGGAGGTTTTCCGGACTTTGGCTACAATTTTAGGTAACCAATTTTAAGTACTTATGCCAAGTGGCAAATAAAGACTTATTATGTTTACCTTCCACAGATTTGTGAATTGTGTTTTTTATCTCAGCGAGAAGCTGCGATATAAGTGCGATTTTTGGCTGCAAGTTCCAGGTGAGTTTATTCAATTGGCCAGGTTGTTAATAAAATGATGGTCAGTAAAAGTGCGTTTCTTGTTTAATGGGTTTTGGAAGTTGTGCCTGTTCACCTACTAGAGGCTGCAATACAAGTGCTATACAAATAAAATTACGAAAATCCTTTTATAATTCATAAATAATCGGCCTTTTAAAAAGAAGAAAAAACTTACTAAGGGTAGTTGTGTTTGTTTAAAAAATTATTCAGTAACTCGCCCGCAACTCCCCAGTAACTTAATTTCTGCGAATTCGCTCTCAAAGAAAAAATATCCAAAAAAGTACGTGAACGCAAATCCAGTAATAATTATCAAGTTTCATGAACAGCTGATAAATTGGTTCTTTATTCGCAGCAAATTCCTAATAAAGCTATATATTTTATATTTAAATTGGTTTATTTGGTCAATTTCAATAATAAAAACCCAAAAACAATTTCCTTATTAGTTTAAATTGCATCCAGCAAGTTACAAGTAAAAATTTATCCATTAAAAATGCAGTAAAAACTTTGAACTTCAGCTGTTTCGCTCTCTCAATAAGTTTTTGCGTACGAAATTGCCAAAACATGAAAATTCGTACCAATTTTTCTGGATTTTACTGGAAATGGGTATACCTAACACAACTATTGTTTATTATCTTTAACGTTGTTTTGATAAAATAATTCTTTAATACATACGTTTTAAAAATAGTATTCAAAAGGGCGTTAAAATGGTCCTCTAATGGTTCCCCTATTTTTACTACATTTATATGCATTGCCGAAATGGGGCTACCAAAAAAGTGAGGTTATGTAACTGACATCACCTTGTTTATTCCACCATGTACCCACCTAGGACTCCTTTCGGACTTATATATTCTGAGCGCTCAGAATATGTTTGCGGGGAACAAGCATGATTCAATAATAAAAAGTTAGATAATTATTGACAGCCGCGGTTTGACAACCGTTGCATTTACGAAGGACGGATAATGGGGAAGAATGAATTCTCTGGTGCGAAAATGGTAGTAGAAAAGCGCGAAATAGGCAATTAGTAGGGAAATTCCTTTTGTAAATTCTAATGTATTTGCAGGAAATTTGGCATTTTAAACGAAATATTAAGACGCCTACGTGAATTATGTAATTTATGTTGTTGTTGTAGCAGCATATAAGTTCCCCAAAGAGTTTTTGGGGAGTGTTGCTGGGGTGACAGTCCCTGGCCAAATATAAATCTGGGTCGTTCCGGTTACGTAGACCCGACTGTAGTTAAATCGCATGCAATTGTTGTTGAGAAATTTAACCAGTTAAATCATTCAACTCGTTTGAAACCCAGTTCAACGCAGAGTTGTATCAGAAAGCTTTCTGCTTCAGCCAATCAGAAAGAGCCAAAAGCTTTCATTCGACACGCCAACGCACAGAACCATGATACAAAAAATAAGGTCGTTTGAATAAACAACTTTTTGATTAAGAAGCAGATTTTTGACAATTGCTCAATTGTGAAATTTAGGAAACGGCGTTACTCAATTTAAGTTTTTTGGTAGAGGTGATTTTTTATCAAAAATTTGGCATAATATATAAAACAGTTGTATTAACAGTTACCTTTTAAAAATAATTAATACCTTTAAATGTTTATTTTTAGGTTAATAAAAGTTTAATTAACACATTTTTAAAAAATTTAGTGTCTTTATGTCATCCGATTATTTCACAATGTAACTCAAAACTATTGCAGTTTTCTATATCGGATGCGATTGTTTCTGGTATTAGCCGTTATTTTACGTTGCAAATTTTTAAAACTTTAAGACATTACGACGCTTAACACGTCTTGTGAATCCCCTATTGAACTTTAAACTGCATCTCTTTCAATTAACTTGAAAGTGGAATTTACTTTGGGACCCATGGGACTCATGATTTTCAGAGAAGTGAGTATTATCCATTTCTGGTATGTTTTTACAATCTCGTTGTTTCTTTAGGTAAAATTAAAATATATTGGAGTGATTACAATTAGGGTATAGCACAAAAGATCTTCTTAGGTCAAACAAATTTTTGGTAAGTTGGTTGGCAGGACATTTTGGTAGCAAAAAAAAAAATTTGACCGTGGCAACACTGACAATCGGCTTCGTACCAGCGTTGCCGTGCGTTTGAAAAATGGATCAAGCAAACACAACTGTTGTTTTTTAAACTTTTATTTGCAAACAAATAATTAATTAAATTTTATAATTAAATCCGTAATTAAAAAAAAAAATATTATATTACTTGCTTTAACAAAAACAGAAAATTTGTATGCTTATTTTCATGACAAAAAACAAACTTATAGGGCCCCTAAACCACACAAAATCATTGCGCATCCCGAGACTTGTACAGGGTGGGCCATATAAGACCTACCAATTTCACGCAGCAGGTCCATAGTTTGCCTAGCAGTGTGCACAGTCGCTCCATCCTGTTGTTGCTCTGCCGTTGGACGCAAAAAGTTGTCAATCTTTGTTCTGTAAGAAGCCCCAGAAATCGTTTCTGGCGCTTCATCCTCATTCTCGCAGAAATATGGGCCGATAACTTTTTCGGCCATAGCACCGCACCAAACAGTGCATCTGGGTGGGTGTAACTGGCGTTGGTGTGTTGCACTTGGATTTTCAGAGCCCCACAATCTACAGTTTTGCTGGTTGGCATAACCATTTAAAAGGAAATGCGCTTCAACCGACATCAAAACATTACCTAAAAAATCAATTTGTGGCTTATTGTGTGAAACGAATAGGGTATTGTAGTCGTTGTTGGTGGTATTGCTGTAAGTATCCATTATGATTTTCCAAGAGATTTACTATAACATGCAGAAAGAAAACAACAATAATATTAAAAAATAAAGAAGTTATACGTGTTTAACATTGGTAGGTCTTATTTTGCCCACTCTTTACAAGGCAATATTGTGGAAATTACTAGACAATAAAATTGCGCAAACCTTATTTTGGGGAAACGTTGCTCAGGTAAACAAAACAATTAACAAAAAGATTCAGACATATCTCTTCAACTCCTATCCCTCTTATCTATGCTTTAGCAAACGAACTGCCACCGGCTGATAGAGCCAAATGGCTCACAGCAAAAGAATTGGTTAATAATTTGCTATCGGACGAATCCTTTAAGGCAACATTTTACAATTCTCCAAATGTCAACTCTAGCTATAGCGTAATTTTTAATGAATTTAAAGATATTTTTGACGACCTGACCATAGTACAGGAATCCATTTCCTCGCCTAATCTACATGTGATAACTAACACTCTTAATAAGAAAAAAGACCACTTATCCTCCGACGCTATAAAGTCCACATATACTGCTTTATTAAATGATTATAAAAGATCTGATTTTCGCGTTATGTTTACAGATGCTTCTGTTGATGATTTTGCCACAGAATGCGGTATTTACAATTACTCTAACAAAACAGAGTATGCTTATAAAATCAATTTTAGATCCTCATCTAGTTTTGGTGAAATAATAGCTATATTAAAAGCACTACAAATTGCCAAAGAGGAAAACTATTCCAGAATAACAATTTTTACGGACAGTCTAGTAGCCTGCACACTTCTAACAAAAGACAAAACTCAAAACCATTACATATACGAAATTCACAAACTCACTAACGAGTCTGAATTTTACAATGTTACTGTGATATGGACCCCTAGTCATAAAGGTATTGTTGGAAACGAAAAGGCTGACGAACTAGCCAAAACTGTCATAACTGGTAATAACTGTATTGAAATAAGACTCACGATTGTGGAAGCTCTAAGAAGCATCCGAAATCGCATTCAAAACAACTGGTATGAAGAGTTTCTAAGCTTTTCTGCCAGCAAACCAAATTTATTCGCACACATTTTTCCTCAAAAAACAAACAAAACATGGTTTAAAAAATATAAGACTAATCCGAGAGATATTAAAATTCTAAATAGGATCCAGTGAGTATCTTATGACTAAGAATATCTATATCGTATTAAAGCTATTAACAACAATCTGTGTACATGCGGTATGATTGATAACTATATACATCAAATTTTCCACTGCAGTGTTCATGCAAATACTAGGGAGCGCTTTGAAGTCCTCCGGGAAGACGCAAATTTTGTAGAGATCTTTCGCAATCTCGATTTTCGCAAGATCACTCAATTATCTGAATTCTTATCAAAAGTTGAAGCTAAATTTTAAACATCTTTACTCTCAGCTTAGCACAGGTGTCTTAACACCGTCCACCTCACTCTTTTTTTTCTCCTTTTGTCGTACTAAAAAAATTTGTCAAATGCCAAGTAACCCAAACTGATGGCCTGAAAATTGGAGGAATACCCTCAAAACCTGCTAAATTCGCGGGAATAATCTGGTCCTCAATACTGACATTCGTTAAAACAATTACTGAAGATTGGCACCTTACTCAAATGACAATTAGCACAGCCATCTCACCTTACATGCAAATCTGCTATCTGAATCCGCTCATCTTGATGTCTACGTTCATCCACACGGATTAACACAATATACCTTATGTAATTTTGCTGTTTGAATAACCTTATTGGATCAACCAACAAGATAAACACTCATCAAGTGCTACTGCACACTACGTTTTATCTGAGAAGGTACACCTTCGTGTAACACGACACCAACATAATAAGCAAAGGGATAACCTGGCGTTGGGAAACTGGCCATCGAACCCAAAACCCAAAAAAAAAGAAGGAGAATTGATCACATGGTTATGTTTTAAGAAAATATTTAAGTTTAAACACAAATGAATAAACATCAAGAGCATAATCATTAGTGAGCCTGAGTAATATAACACTTTAGTTTCCAACTTCTAGTTTAAATATTAGCATAAATTGAAAGGAATTAAGATTTATTAAATGCAGTATTGTGTTACATTAGAAAGCCCTCATTAATATGCATACAGCCCGCGACAAAACGATAGCACCTCAACATTTTGAACATTTTTGACTATTTATCTTTTGTTTGTTTAATGTTTATTATTTTTAAATAAAAGTATATCACCAACGCCAACAAATACCATATGAATCCAACTTTCAGACTTTGTAAAAAAAAAATGATTAAGATTCCACAAACTTTTCATCCCAATTCCAAGCATTTTAATTTTAATTTCTAGAATAATTTTTGGCATGCAGTTTTATAGCTCATAAAATTCGAGTATAATAAAGTGCAAGTTTGAAGTGGCTAAAAAATCGCGTTGATTTTTGATTATTTTTTTTGCTGACGCTATCACGCATTTTCTTCCATACAAAGTAATTTTTATACGGATAAAAGCGCATAACACCGTCAGAAAAAATAATTATCAAAAATCAATGCGATTTTTAGTAACTCCAAACTATCTTTATCTTATCTTTATTATACTAGATTTTAATAAGCTGTAAAACTGCATACCAAAAATTAGTTTAGAAATTCTAATTCAAATACTTGGAATTGGAATTGGGATGAAAAGCTTGTGGAATTTTTAATATATTTTTCCTTGCACAAAGTTTGAAATTTGGACTTATTTGGTTTTTGTTTTAACTTCAATAAAAAATTAATGAACCTTAAAAAAGCAAAAGAAAAGTAGTCAAAACTGGTAAAATTTTTGATGTGCTATCTTTTATCGCGGGCTGTAGATGTGTGGTCTAAACATGGTGGCCGTTGTTTCCAATTTGGTTTCACCAGTGGAAATATCTATATAGATCTAAAACTATGCTATTTGTTTTTAGTAGAAATTTAAAAAGCAACCAAATCCAAGTGGTAGAAGTTATAGCAACATATCTGCTTTTTCGGAAATCACAACATCTCATAAAATTTTTTTTCTAGACTTCAACAGGGATCGAAAGACCGTTGAGCTAAGCTCCGAAATCTTTTAATAACTAGTTGCTTGAACTTACCGACACTTGCACCGCTAACAATACCGGTTTGTTGCACACATTTTCTCGTGCTGCTGAAAATTTTAATGATACTTTCGAACGTGCTGATGGAAAACCTATCCACGATAGTGCTCTTAATGCCAACACTTCACATCCTGGCAATGTTTGAACGTTCTCCATTAAAAAGCATACGTCGAGTTGCGTAAGACGTAAGCAATCGATTAGAACTGGCAGTTCTTTTTGACGTGCAGAGGCATCGTACTCATACCATCGTTTTATCGCACGGAAGGCGTCTTGCTCACAACTCACATTCAAATTATCAGCCTCTATGATTGCTTGTAACTTCTCAGTACTGAAATTTAAAAACTCAGCGCTCTGACTCACCTAGAAAAATAAGAAGTTAAAATGAACGGAATATAAGACAGGCCAACCCAAAACATTTACCTCGATAAAATTCTCTATTTCATATTTTAAGAGTTTCTCATACAGTTGTATACACTGAGTTTCACGCTCTAAGTCATAAGCCCGCTTAAGTGTATACTCAGTTATATGCTCCAAAATATAATCAACGCAACTGAGAACCGCATCACATAATTGCAAAACCATTGCCGCCTTCAGCATTAAGTCCACATTTTCGATGGTTATTAGCGTTTTGCCAGTGTAGCAAAATGTCATAAGACGCTCAAAGGTGTCACTATCTATGTCGTTCAATTCGATAACAGGAGCTAGGCCATGTTCGCTTTTGAAAAGATCGTTGAAGTAAGGACTTGCTGCTGACAGTATCAAGCGATGTGCTGGAATCCTGTAAAAATGGAAATCAAATAAATATTTTTTACATGCATAAGTATGTAAGTTGAAAACTTACATAGCAATGGGATTAGACAACTTAAATGTTACATCTATATAATCCTGCTCATCGTAAAAGTCGCATATTTTGTTAACTAGTTTCTTAATGAAATCAGGCAGGTCACAGCTATTCACATCGGAGAGTAGTTGACGTGTACACTTTGTAGCCATTGCAACTCGTATTCAAAACTGCTTTTTTAGATAAAGTCGTTATGTATTTCGCCTTGTTGTTGTTGTGCTATTAATGCGCTGGTGCTATTAAAACGATGGTTAACAGTGTATTGAAGATATATGTATATGTATAAGTAATTGTAATGTTATTTATTTACACGGGTACGGTTCGGTTATACGGTGTTTACATGAGGCGATTTTACAGACTATTTTAGAGACCTTAAGTTGAATCAAAGGGGTGATTACGATAACCGGGTCGACAAATGTTGAACATGCCATCGGAAAGCTGGAGTCCTCCAGCAGCAAAAAATTAGAAGAACTTTGTATAATACTTTATATACTTATAGGTACTTAATGTTTTAATTTTTTTAATTTTTTATTTTTCTTTATTGTACAATAAAAGATTTAATCTTAATGTACTAATGTATAAACGATATCAAACAAATAAATTGAAATTTAAATTAAGGTTAAGTGAAATTATTGGATATTTTGAAATATTGATATCTCACAACTAGATAACCGATTAGAAAGCGTGTGTTGCCAAAATAAAAATAATTAATTTGTCTTTCATGCGATGGACGTATGTAATTCAAATGTTTTTTTAACTGACTTCAAAAAAAGGAGGAGATTATCAATTCGGGGTAATTTTTTCTTTGAGTGTATGTTACCGCATAACTTTGAACCTCGTCAACCGATTTCGATAAAGTGGTACCTCAGAGGTGGTCCCATACTAATTTGGTTTAGATCCGATCATTGCATCATGAAGCAATTAACGGTAATCTTAAATTTTTATAAGCGAATTGAAGTCGATTTTGTTTTTTTGCTTAACTTACTTTGTTTATATTTATAAGCCAAAAATACCAAAAAGTAACCATTTGTTTAAAAATTGCAGTATTAATGCTAAAAAATTTGCGTTCAGGCAAGTTCTGCAATTCACCGGCGAGTGAATGTCAACCCCCTTTCAATATGAACTCAATGTGATTTTGGTTGGTTATATAGGAAGTCCGAGTTATTACCTTTAATTTCGTTTGTATGTATATATATATATATATATACATTTTATTATAATCTTGTGAGTTTTAATAATTTAGTGATACAAAATGTAAATGTATTTCGTTACCTTAATATAGAGAATCCCTATCTCACATCGTCGCTGAAATGCAAAAAAGGCGTAACCAACAAAAATTTTTTATTGAACTATGTGGGGACTTATAATTCGAGGAAATGCATCATAATGAATCAAAAAGTTAATTTTGGATTTTTGTATTTCACCGACGACCCTACCCCACGGGTCTTTCTATATTAAAGTAACGATTTACAAGGAAGTGCCAACCTTACAAGAAAGAAGTTTTGCGTGAAAATACTATGATATCAACCCCTCCGAATCTTGAATATTCATATGCACAGCAAATGTTATATACATACAAGACAAGAGGAGTTCTTCGCAAATATACAGTGGAAAGCGTAGAAATTCGGTAAATTGATATTACGAAAAAAATCAATTATTTAAATAAATAATCGAGATGGATTTTATTTATATATCAAATGAAAGCTTGACTCATATACTATTTAGTCATAAAATTTTTAAATTAATTAATTTGAGAATTAAAGCAAGTAATATAAAAAATTTAAAGACAAGCTTTTATTAATAATAATAATAATAATAGATTGGCGCTTACACATATGTTAGTGTTTGGCCGAGCTTCTCCTCCGGTTTGTGGCGTGCGCCTTGATGTTGTCACACGAAGCGGAGGGACCTACAGTTTTACGCCGACTCCGAACGGCGATTGTATTTTTATGAGAAGCTGTTTTTCATGGCAGAAATACACTCGGAGGTTTGCCATTGCCTGCCGAGGGACGACCGCTGTTAAGAAAAAACCTTTTTTCTATATTTTTTGCGATGTTACTTTGAGCAGGGTTTGAACCCAGGCACTGCGGAGTGGTAGCGCGCACTGCTAACCACTACACCACAGCGGCCGCCAATTAATAATAATTATTTATTATAAATTCGATTTGAAATATGCACTTTCTTAATTAAGATGAGAGTTCTGCGCGAAAATAATGTGGATGGCGCTGCTGTAGTCGTCAAAGCTCAAAGCGCAAATTAAAAAATTTTTGAAATCAAAATTTCTCAAGAACGAATACATATTTTTGTGTTTAATATTGTGCTCCTCTTTTCATTTATTTTAGCCCCTATTTGAAGAAATGCCTAAAGGTATGCAACGATTTCCTTTTTTGAAATCAAGTACAAAACACACTCGTACGTACACGTGCTGTAGAAATTATGAAAGAAAATGTGAACTTACTTCATTTATGTGAAGTAATTTAATCGAAAAAATGTAATTTATGCTGTAATGTGGATAGTTTTATACCCAAATTTTTTAGAAAAATAATAGATGTTGCGAAGAGAGTAGATATGTTATTGATAATTTTTTACCAGATTGTACTTTGATTTTATTAATTTGTTTTTAAATTGTAACCTTTACACTAAACACTTTGAGAGAAAAGTGCAAGCGGTACGCAAGTCTGCGCCGCTTAATTTATTCCGTATCTTCTGAACCAAAGGCTAATTTCCTCCATTTTGAGTGCTTTATAGGTACTCTACATTTTTTCCAATATAAGACCTCATACTCAGTAATCGAATAGACTCGGAACTGGTTTCTAGGACGGTCCTTAATTTGAACAACCCTTTACAGTTTTTATTTTTTCCTTTTTTTATGTACAAAGTCTGAGAAAAAATTCACCTACAATATCTCCGAACGTTTACACTGCTCGCAAATACATATAAGGATTAAAATTTTAAAACTAACTAATAAAATTGAAGTAAAATATGTACAAAATTAACTATAAAATACTTTCTTCGCAAAATCTATAGAGAACCCTTCTATTTTGCAGAAAAAAATAAAAGCCGGTATAACAGTTATTCGTCGCCACACTGTAAAGTATTAGCCTGTTCCCGTACTCCATGATTTGCAGGTTTTAAAGGAAGCTGTTCCCGTACGCCACGTTCACATAAGGTTTATTAAAGGCGAAAACAGCTTTTCCTGTAAAATGTCAAATTAAAGAGAATCAAAGTTCCTATGAAATGACAACAAAAGTTGTGGGTCCGGTTTAGTAATTTGTACACCGAATCAAAAAACTTTTACACACACTTGTAGACAAAAGTAAAGGAGGGAAAGCGACGGCTTCTCATAAAGCGCGGTTCATCCTATTTCGTTTAGAGCGGGCCCCCTCCCCTCCGCCCAACCAGCAAAATCGTTGTACAAATAACTAAACATTTCCCAAAGTTTTAAAATCTAACCATGGGATTTTGAGAAACTTCGATTTCGAAAAATGCTGTTTTTAACTTTGACCTTTGATCTCTTGGGAGTTTTTTCTGCAAACAAAAAAGTATAGTTATGTTCGTCTCTATGATATCTATCGATTCCCATATATTTTTTTGATTTGCATTTGTTCCAAAAATACTATAAATAGCGAGGGATGACTTTTCCTTAAGTTTGGACTGTGCTATTTCTAATGGGTTGGGTTTTTAATTTCACACCCCATCTCCCCCGCCAACAACAGAAAACCATTGTACAAATAGGCAAAAAATTCTCGTTTACGCTCGGATATGAAGATACAATTTATTTTAGGATTTAAGTTTGTCTTACCAAAAAATCAAGCAGAATAAAATATTAAACTCCTCTAGAAAAACCCGGAAGTTTGCAAATATTTGTGGTACAGACTATGTTGGAGTTCACTTCAATACTAACAATCAATGCGATTTTCACTTGCAATAATAAGTTTAATACTTAACAAAACTAAGTTAAGAACATTGTGGTTAAGAACTAAGGATGTAGGGATAACCAAAAGCTTTACGGATCAATATGGACAAACAGAACTTCAAACACCGATTTTAATTTTTTATTTTAATATAGAGAAAACAATTTGAATTAAATTGAAGATCGATTAATCGTAGAGTTCAAAGATTACAGCGGACTACACGATCACACATGTACAACAACATGGTGTGATGTTCAATCGTGTACACGCACTATGCACGAGCAAAGTTGGCGCATTCCACAAACCGCTACCATTTCTCGATTTTTACAATTTTAATGAACGCAAATTCATAAGAAGGGACAACACGCTGAAATGTAGCCATTGAGTCTGTACCGAGTGAAATGTAGCGAGTGAGTTTGCCAGAGGAATTCGTCCCGTTTTAACATAAAGTTTCGTAAAAGTTGTTTTAGACGATATGTTTTTGTATCTGTAGATGTAACTTTTTACATATGGAAAGGCAACTTACCCTGTAAATACAAATTAAATCTGAAACTGGTAAAACATTAATTGAGAATTAAATACAAAATTTAATTAAAATTAAATTTGACTTAAATTAATCTGGTGAAACGCAGTCTAAAACAGCAAGACACTGGCTAATTTTTATATATTGATTTTTTTTATTTTTTGTTAGAAGTAGTAATTGTTTGAAATCGTCAGTGGGCTTAGATATTTCGATTTACGAAAAGTAGAAACTAAACTAAGAATATCGCATCAAAAAGGATTCTTAAGGCTATGAATTATTTTTTAGTTTTTTTAATTTTCAATTGAACCCGAAAATGCACTTATTTTGGGGCTTGTTTCTAAAATATTTTATTAACCTTTAAAACTTTAAAACTTTATAAAAGAAAATGGTTTCATTAGATCATTACTTTTTTTGGGAACCAAAGAAAAAAAAGCATTTGTACATACATATCGTCGTTTAAACAAAGAAGGTAAATCTATTTACGTAGATTTACGTTCTTTGGTTGGGAGGGACGAGGGGCGACCGCTGATAAGAAAAAACCTTTTTTCTATATTTTGTTTACGATGTTGCTTTGACCAGGGCTTGAACCCAGGAGCAGCGTAGTGGTAGCGCGCACTGCTAACCAGCGGCCGCAAATAGATGCTTAGGGCCTGTGCCAATCGGTAACTTTTTTCTCCGTGGTGAGACGGGGGGAATAATTTGATATGGTGTACAAATAAATTGAATTTTGCTGTGCCAAATGCAAAGTAAAATTTTGACAGTTGAAAAACCAAACAAACGCTCGTGCGAAAGCTCTATTTTTGGTTGTTGCTGAAATTCTTAAAATTTATATTTATTTTGTAGTTTGCAAGTAACGTACGCTTTTTTTATGCTGTTTCAGCTTTCATTTTTATGTTCACTCCTTATTACCGCCAAGCAATATTATGTGAATACATGGTTATAAGCTGACGTTCGTATTCACCACGAGAAGTGTCAAATTTTTACTCTGAGCCGTCAAAATTTTCTATTTTCTATCAATTGGCACAGGGCCTTAGTAGAAAAAAGGCGAAAAATCGTCGAGCGATAGTCGATTCTAGTCAACCCGAAGGTGCTTGAAGTCGATTCAAAAAGTCGAGTTTTTTCAGCGAAAAGTCGATTTTTACTAAAGTCAGAGTCAACTTTTCCATCTCTATTTTCGCTGCATTTCTTGATTTCAAAACTTCCAACGTTCGCGTTCTTTTTGTTGTTTGCCTGTTTGTGTTTCGGTGCAGCTGCTACATTTTTTAATGATGAAAATGTTAAAAAATCTTGTATAAAGCTGTTCAAAGTTATTTTCTTTAGTTTGCCTAAGTGATTGTTGAAAAATAAACTGTGTAATTTTTTAAAATGGCTCCACAGCGTGAACCGATTAGTGTGCGTACAACTCGATTGAACAACTTAATCCTTAACAAAACTGGTGCTACGGCTGCAGCAGGTAATGGCGCTATTCAGAGGAAGTCGATAGCAGCGGCCGGACGTCGAAGCGCATATGGCGCCGCTACGGTCAGTCCTGCTGTCATGGAGGCTGTGACTCGAGAAGGACTTCTTGATGCATTCATTTTATTATACAATGAATGCAATAAGGATTCGCTGAAAAAACGTGATCGTAATATTGCCGAATTCGTTAATAAATGTGAGTAAAATTGGGCACAAAAAGTTGTAAAATTGTAAATCCACCATATGTACACATATCTACATATGTACATCTGTAGATCGACCAGTAGTAGAGGAGACACAGCAGCTGCGTGCGAATGTGGACGATTTTTCAGTTAAGACGCTGATAGGTAAGGGGTACTTTGGCAATGTGCACTTAGTCATTGAAAGGCAAACAAATGATGTCTATGCCATGAAGAAAATTAAAAAATCCGTAATAACTACATCACAAGTGAAAGAAGAGCGCGACATAATGGCTCGTCGTTCTTCCGAGTGGATAACAAATCTCCAATACGCGTTTCAGGTTAGTGTCAGACAGCTTTCAAAAAATATTTAGTTTTCCTACTACATCACATACATATTTATCGACATATATTTTTGTTAAGGACAACGACAATTTGTATTTGATAATGGAATTTCTTCCTGGCGGGGATCTACTAAGTCTTATGTCTAGAAATGGGCCCTTTGAAGAGGAACTTGCACGATTTTATTTAGCTGAATTAACAATGGCTATTCATTCCCTACATGAAATGGGTTATGTGCATCGTGATATCAAACCAGAAAATATATTGATTGATCGCTTTGGTCACATAAAACTGGCAGATTTTGGCAATGCAGCGGCATTGGATCGGGATGGTCATGTCTTTAGTTTATCACCGGTTGGAACGCCTGACTACATAGCTCCCGAATTATTGCAAACAATTTCTACATATAAATTAACGAAGTCAATGCATGATGTAAGTTAAAAAAAAAAAAATTAATATGCATATGTACATACATATATGCATGATATTCATACTATGTATACAAAGACATTTTTATATGAAGTATTTATGAAAATTTTAGTTGAAATGCTAAATACATATGTGTGTTATACATTTCTTAATTCCTTAAGGTCAGCTGTGACTTTTGGTCGTTGGGAATCATTGGTTATGAACTCATTTGCGAGGTAACACCTTTTCATGAGGATAACGTTCATGAGACTTATTCAAAGATTTTAAGTCATTGTGAAGATAGTCACTTAAAGGAGATTGTAACTTTTCCGGAAGATCTGAAAGTATCTGAAAACTACAAAAATCTTATTGGTTCCCTGGTCACTAACCCAACCAACCGTCTGTCGTTTGAAAAAATATGTCAACATCCTTTTTTCGACTGCATCAAATGGGAAACAGTGCGTTCACAAATGCCACCCATAATTCCAACTGTTAATAGTGACGATGACACTTCAAATTTTGAAGATGTAATCCGCAATAAGAGACGCACTAACACATTCGTAAAAAAGTCACTCAGCACGAATATGCAATCAAATGAATTTAGCGGCAAGGATCTTCCCTTCATAGGTTATAGTTTCGTGCATATGGCAAAGCAAAGTGCCGATGCAGAAGGTGTTGCCGATGACACCCGTTTCAGTCGTTTGAACACAAAAATAAAAGATTTGCAAGCAAATCTCAAGGAGCGTCTTGAAGAAATCAATAAACTCAAGCAACAGCTATTGCGCGCCGAGCAAACAGCTAAGAAGTCGGATACACAATCTAAAATATTGCAAGATGCAAAAGAAGAAATAAACAAAATGAAGAATATAATCAAGGAGAAAACAATGGAATTGGCAGCTTGCAAAACTCAAATAAAAACTCTACAGAGTTCCGTTAAAGTAGAAGAAGAAATGTGGGAGAAAAAGGAAGCAACTATAACCGAGCTTTTACGTGTAAACCGCCAAAAGTATGAAGAAGCTAAGATTGCATCCGACCAGCGTTATGAGAAATTGATTGCAGAGAAAAAACACGAATTGTCAAATATTGTGCGCAAGCTGGATGCGCGCGAGACTGAATTGAGTGCCAAGACAGAAGAATGTAAGCATCTGCAAGAAAAAATGGAAAACTACAAGGAAATGTTACGACAAATCAAAGATCAAGCAATTGCCGATAAACAAGGATTCGAGCAAAATAAAATGCAATTAAGTGAAACATACGAACAAAAATTAGCAGAGATGCGTTCGAAGTTGAGACATGAGAAAGATTCTCGCTCGCGCCTTACAATGGAATTGCGTGAAGTACGTAATGAGCTAGATGATTCGATAAGTTCTTCGAAGTCGACCCAAGAGGCGAAGTTGGCTACAGAAAAAAACAACGATGAAATATTGAAACGGTTGAACCGTGAGCTAGAAGCGAACAACAGATTACATGCGCAGAATTCTCAACTTGAACGAGAGTTGGGATCCGCACAAAAGACCATACACGAACAACAGATTGAGATTAATCGCCTTGACCGAGAGCT
>NW_023461531.1:0-25195 GCF_013731165.1 Rhagoletis pomonella
AGAGAACTACATTAGAATTCGATTCGAGAACGATTAGAGAAACAACGAAAATTCAAATAAGTGTAAATAAGCAATATTCCAAATGAATGAATCATAATTTTTTTTTAAGTTCAAATAATTCATTATTATTTTATTGCAAATACATTTAATAAAAATTTTACAAACAAAGCGTTTTATTTAATAAAGCAAAATAGCAGTTTGAAATTCAAATTCGAGTCCCATTAGAGATCAACATTAGAATTCGATTAGAGAATTTATATTTTCTCGAGTCGAGAACTATGTCCCATTTTTGTTGAGATTGATATGATTCTCGATAGTTTTTCGAGTCGATCTCAAACGTTTGAGATTGGAGAATGTGGCTAGTTCTCCAATCATTATCTAATCGATAACTACCCTCAATGTTTGCTGGGTTACTACATACTAAATCCACAAAAATTTTCCTTGCCTGACTCACTCAAACTAGCTTCCCTCACTTGTTCACTCACTACTTCAACCACTTTTCTTGCACATCGACTGCAACACTAACATTTGCTTAACTCACTCAATTAATTTGCATAAATATTTGCATTTTATTTATTAATTAAACACGAAAAGTAATCAACTGAAAGGAAATACTAACAAAAACAACGAACCCAGAAAAAAATTAAGTAAAATACCAGCAAAAACAAAAGCAACAAAGAGGCACTCGTAAATGTGCGCAAGACAATAAATTTCGAAAAGTGTCCACAATTAAAGCGTAAAGATAAGCGAAATGACACGAAAAAGGTAAACAAGTGAACTTAAGTAAAATGATGAGGGGCCACAGGAAAATTATACGAGAAGCGGTTAAGAGGCAACCAAGCTTGGAGAGGCTGCTACATGCAACTATACATACATATGTATGTACATACGTTGGATTGTAGATACAAGTAGAGCCGCACTAAAATTATGAATTTTTAATTATAAGCGTAAATGAAAGGCTTTGTAACATTTACATAGCCAGCAAATGTATTTATGATAAAATTTTCAATTTGTAAAACAAAGTTGCCGCCAACAAATAATCTCAAAGATAAGAAAAAGCGCAGGAGAGCGGATGAAATATGACAGCGAAATTTCGCTCGTTTTAGCTTGATGCCACGTGCCACATTGCTGGCTGGCTGGCTGTTGTGGATTGAGTAAATCAGGCGCCGAAAAGAGGCAATTAGGGAGTGGAAGGAGACTGCACTTAAATATTTAGTTGTGACCCAATAACCCAACGCACACAATTTTGAGAATACTAAAGAGCAACAACTCAATGGTTTGCGAGTACAGCGTGCGTTGTCAGTGAAATGGTGCGATCCAATGCCGCTGCGTGCTTTTGGAATTCTCAACCAACTTTTTATGTCTGTAATATATAGACTCCGATTGACGTTTACTTATTTGCAGCTGTCTACGACTTTTCCTCTGCTGGGTTGCTGCACACACTCACTTAGTTTTAACTGTATATTTGTTAAAAAAAACTATTCGAGTAATCTACGATTACCTATGGTGGGCTGGGAGGCGAAAAAAAACGGAGAATCCTGTCTTCTTGTGGCGGAGGCTATTGTCGCTGCTTTTCTTTGATTGATTAATTTAGCGGCAAGAATAATAAAAAGAAATTAATAAAAACCGCAATATAAAGTGTTGAAAAAATAAATTAAACAAATGTAGAATTATGCGAGCGCATACATATTTACTACTCGAAAGGCTTATTTATGTATAAAACAAGCAAATATTTAATAAAATAGTTAGCCGTGAGTCAAGTAAAGAGTAAAGATGTTGGCTCCACTTAGCGGCTGAGCAGTGGTGCATTTATAGTAAAGAAGAAAAGTAAATGTGATTATAACTCAACTCTTAACTAAGGCTATAAACAAAGTTTATAACTTTTATAGCTAAGTAAACTGAAAGTAGGAAAAGGTAGTAAAACTTGTGCGCAAATAAAGTGATGCTGTGAAGGTGTTGCGTGTTAAAATCACAAATGATTTACAGGTAATCAAGAAAGTGTCTTCAGACATTGCTAAAGTTGTACGAAGAAGTAACATATGTACATATATTATTTAAATATAGTTATTAGCAGGTACAGTATATATACATATGTACAAAAGCCACGCATAAAAGTTGCGTCAAATTATCTCACAGAAGGTGCACTTTCTTAAGTTATCACAAGAGTAGGTATTAATTTTATTGCTCTACTGATAAGAACACTTGTTGAAGGCGCTATCGGCCACTTTACCAAAAAGGAAACAAGAAAAGAGCAATAATGGCTTAGAGAATCTTACGATTTCATAGCCAAGTTTGTTGAAGATTAAAAATAATAACTCTTTCTTCTTCAGCGGCATGTCGATTGCAAAATATTAACAATTGCAGACATACGAAGCTTATTATTTTATCTTTAAGAACTTTAGAAGATGATGTCAGGTTGCCAGAGTTTTTTTTTTTTGAGTTGTATATAAGCTTTAGATATCATAAGCACTGCTGAGCTTATGTCTTTTATTTTATGACTGTTTGCTTGTTATTTCATAAGTTATAATTGTAGGAATTAGGAAATTTTTTGCTATAAATTAATTGCCTATTTGTTTGACAGGAAATAGGTAGATGCGGGTTTGTCAATTTAAAGTGTTGCCAGCATAAAGTTGGCCGATTGAAAGACATTCAAGCATTGAGTACAAAACTACCCTCGCCTTCTACAAAAAACTTAGTAGAAACCTCAAGAGTGCGTCGTGACTATAGAGATTCCACCTGTAGCCAACCATAAGCACACACTTTTTTTTATGGAGGGGCCTTCTAATGGTTAAGCACCCCTAAAGAGGTAAAATATGATTTTTATTAATAACAAATGCGAGACTCTGAACAACTTGCTCCCAGTGAATTTCTCAGGTGTTGAAAAAAGAGTGGTAGACTCCTGTCCTCCCGAAACATATGTATATTCGTCAATGTGAGGAGTCGTACAAAATCTGGCTCCTTCTAGTTACATATACCTGTGAATGCAAGCCTTGTACTCGGAGAAAGGAATTCGGCCGCCTGTCGCACCTAAATCATATAAACCTATAATTCGTGTAACTTCTTTTATTTTTAGGGCCGTCGGAAGACCATACCTTAGGGCCAAAACTGAGACTTACAACTCTCTTGTATTAACCATAACCAGTAAAGATATATTTTAAAAGCTAAGTACTCGAGAAAACGGATCTTAGTTTGTCAAAGAAAAATCAATGGGTTCCGCCCTACTGTACTCGTTTTTTTAAGATCGAAATAACATAAGAAGTTACTCTATTCGACTTCCCAGAGATCGAGTAAATTTCTGATATGCATTACGGCCTATTATACTATAGATTTTTCTACTATCGAGTGGATTGGCACCTGACTTCGTCCTTGGGTAACACTCACGGTTGCCAACCGCCCCGTTTCCGGCGGGACTGTCCCGGTTTTCAGAGCTATGTCCCGGTCCCGGTACAATACCCGCCGGGATGCAAAATGTCCCGGTTTTTGGCAAGAAAAAAATTCAGACATCTCGTTGTAAAAACTTAAGAACTCTTTAATTGTTCTCATTTTGCATATTCTATTTACTAATCGACACTACACGGCGTATAGTAAAAGCAAAATTTGTAATTGGGTCCCGGTTAAAATGAGTGAAACACAATGTATGTTCGATATTTTTATTTTTTGGAAGAAACGACCTGAAAATAAATTCCCAAAGATCAACATGAACTTTTACTTACTTCAAACTGGCACTTTGTTATTCTAAAATGCCAACTTGTATGCAAGTTTTTTGAATTTTTCTGAGTTTTGCACGAGTTTAAGAGATTTTCTTATTTTTATTTTATGTTGTAGTATGAACAATATTTTTGTAAGAAATTCGCGGAAAATTTTAAACAAAAATTTTGCACACATTGGAAAAATTCTCTGTTCCAACAATTTAGTGCGACACAATACATATAGGCATATATAGAAATTTATAATTTTTTGTGATTTTTATTTCAAGTTTGGTAAATGTTTGAAGTTATTTAGAAATACTATCATTGAAGCTTCGTTTTATGAAAATTTTTATATCTGAAAGTTTAGTTTTTTTGTTTTCTTATTTATGGCCTTATAAAAATTTAATTAAACAATTTGATCGAGCTTGAGGCAGTTGTTAATGAAAAGTTTTGCGTAAAACATCAGTAATTTAGATTTTGGTAGAAGGTATAGCTGCTATTTCGGAGATCACCACGTCTCATCAGACTTCTTCAACAACCGGGACTGGGATATTAACCAGCGACCTTGGGTTACAAAGCCAATGGTCTACCCACTGAGCTAATTTCGCCACCCATTTTCGTGCCCGAAACTAAGAACGCAACCAGCCACCAACGTAAAACCGTAGACCGTGCCAGCTGACACGACCTATCATATGGGATTCTCGTGCTATCGAAAACTCACCACCGCATGAAGGCGACGTTGTCGCTGCATCTCTCTCTGTCTCTCTGTCAACAGCATATATTTATTAGCTATAATTTGAATGTTTAAATTTTTTCCGCTTCTTCTGGCAGTTTGACAATTTTCACAAACTCGCCAGGAAAAATAGTCCGGCCGACTTCGGGCTAATAAGAAGCAAATACTAATCGCTCAAAGTGGCTGTCTACAGCCCCAGAACCAGACAAAGACACACAAATTGGGCACCTTCGGGCGAGCAATAGAACAGACTTGTTGTGCGTCCCGGTTTCAAGAACACAAAAGTTGGCAAAAGTAGTAACACTTCCGTGAATATTAGGACCGCATGAGGATGTTCACAGGAAGGTATTCTTTTCTCCCTTACTCTGGTCTTTGTTGATGGACGACCTTTTCTCAGCAAAACTAAAGAGAGTGTGGGTACAATGTCGTTGGTTATATTCACTAGAAAGTATAAGTCTCGGTTACGTAAATTATATTAAATTTAACCTTGATAAGAGACTTGGAAAAACTTTTATTAAAGCCATGCGGCACATTTGGGCCTGTGGAAGACTTTTTAGTTGGGCATGGGCACTTATGCCTTCGAGGCATGTTGACAAAAAATAAAAAAAAACTGCCAAATTAAACTTCAAATATTAACTTAACTCTTCAATGAATACTAAACACGATTCTGAGAAAAAAATAGCTCGCCTTCTAAGTACCTCCAATAGTTCCGAATACTTTATGTATTGGTTTTTATTTATCGCTTCTAGGTATAAGGCTCTGTAGGCTTCGAAACAATATAGTGTGCAACAAATATATACATGGGCATATACATAACAGTGGAAGTGCTTCCACAAGAAACTGTACTTCACAATTTTCTTTTAAAGCCATCTGGCAACCTTATTAATTCACCGTATCAGCGTGGCTTTCAACTAACTATTGCATTGATAAGCCACTTCTGAAACACTGCTGACATAAGTACCAATATTTGCTTACCGTTGAAGTAGTAAGAGTAGAGTAGATTTCATTTCAGGTACCAATTAAAGAATCAAGCAAACCAAGTCAAAGTGTTGACTGTTGAATTAGATGTCGGTGGCGCTTTGAAGTTTTCGCTTTTTAATTTTGTCACTTGTTTCACAGAACTTTAACGATCTTAGTATTTGCAGAGAATATTAGCACGCAAAGATAAACTAAAAATGGCACTGAATGTTTTCTTCCTCAATACGGTTCGGTGTTACAGGCGCGTGACAGAGGAAGAAATGTGCGAAATATGTGAACACATCAGTTTGAAGCTTGAAGATTAATTAAAAGTTCGCGCTAAGTGGAAACAAAAAGTAATGAAATCAAATAAAATTCGCAAACATTTCAATTTGCTTAAGCGCATTTTGGGAGAGTCCATGAAAAATGCAAAAAATTAAGCAGCTAATAAATTAAAGATTTATAAATTTTTTATTTGACTCGTAGCAGACATGCTTTGAAGATTTCCAAGCTTATTAAAGAGGCTTGTTAGAATTCTTTAGGTGTGACAAAATGCATTTTCCAAATACTTAACATTTGACATCATTTGCATGCGCAGCATTAAAAGCCCAAGTCAAGCTGCGATTCTTTTGAAAAACAATGAAAGCGTACAATGAAGTCAACGCGAAAAAACTATAAAATAATTGCTTATGCAACAAACAAGTCGCAAATTTATTAAAAATTTATTGAAAACAAACGCGCCCACTGCGTGTGGCATATTCATAGTTAAATACATATTTTGATTTGATTTATTTGCAGCAGCCAAATTTGTGTGTGTGCGCGCGTGAAAGCTTGTTAACCGATGGCAATGCTAATTAATCAGTAAATATTGGCCAATTCTGAAAAATCACAGCTTCTTAAAACAGAGAAATTCGGAGAATTAATTTTTATTTATACTCCTAAATACTTAAAATTTGTTGCCACTACACCAAAGAAGTCGAAGTAAATTTTATTTTTTTTGCAACACAAAGTGACTAGCAGAAAATTTATGGCAGGGGCTTTCCAAGAAAGGCGAAAATACAGCGATAAAAAAAAAAAACGAAAAAACCAGACACACACAATAAAAAGTAAATAAGAAAACATCAAAGCAAAAACTTTTTGCAAAATTTATGTTCAAATCGATGCTTTTAGTTAATAGTGCTTGCTGGTTGGCAATAAAACAAGCAACAAGCTTTGAATATAACCAAACGCCTTGTATATGTAAATAAGTACGTGTTTTTATTTAAATTTGTCTATAAATGTTCGCTTATAAAATCAAATAAAATTCCCAATGTATAAAAAAGTGATAATAATAAATACTCAGCGAAAGCTTGATGTCTGGATATAAACGAAGTGGAATCAACTTGAAAGCTATTCTGCAGACATGTGTTGATACGTACTAACATATATAAGTGTACATAGTACGGGGACAAAGTTAACAGATTTGTTGTTAATTGTCAAGGATGAGAAATGTTACACCGCAGGAAGGATTATAGAAAAAATAAATAAGCGTGTTGCGTATAAAAAAAGTAATACAAACTCTATAACATACATAATGTACATTCTAGATTTTGTAGATTTTTTTCAAGTGGGTGGTAAATATTTTTTTTTCATCAGTGGCAACCCTTAACACAATATTAAAATGAACGACCGGTGCAACAGTGCCTTGACATTGGATTTTCTGTAGTTTGATGTACATAGCTGCAAAGGAGAGAATTGGATTAGAAGTTCGTTACAGTTACATTAGTTCTCTCGCTTTGCTGGAAATTGTTTTAAACATCTTCATGGAGAGTTAACTACTGCACTAAGCTCTCAATTTTTTTTTTTTTTTAGTGCCACTGCTAACATTGAGCAATTATTTGCTCAGCTACTTTTTGTGCTCAATTCAAATGTATCGCGTGTTCGTGTGATGTGTGTGCGCGTATGGCAATTTATTAGTAAATTAATTTATGGCATAACTTCGTAGTAATCAAAATGGCAAGCAGTATGACATGATAGAAGAAAAGAAAAGAGGGGTGGATGTGAAAAGAGAACTAAAATAAAAAAAATCTTATTAAATATTTATGGCTCGAACACAAATCTTATATAAAACAAATAAAAAGAAAAAATGGCGCTGAAGAAAAAGCTGAAGACTTGTAATGAATGCTACAAGAAGGGCGTTTAGCTGATTGCTCGTTTCATTTTTGATGCGAAGGTAAGCAAAATTAAAAATGCAGCAACCAAACGACAATTAATTTTATGCCAGTTATTGCTTTTTTATTTCGAAAAAACAAAGAGTCAGCGAAGACAACATGTGAATTTATAGAAGATTTATTGCAAATACCTGTGGGATATTGACGCTACTAATGGACGCCTGAAGCTGTCGAGAGAGGTAAGTAAGGTCGACAATAAAAACAACCACATTATAAATATGTATGTGTTGCTATTGTAAAAAATAATAAATATTGTTTGCATTTCCTTTTTCGCTCAGAGATCAATTTCAAATGTTTAATTTATGAGTGTTGCAAATTTATGAGCTTTTTTAACGGCAACAACAAATGCGCAAGCACACCAAAGAGTGGGACAAACAAGCTGAAGTTCCTCAGAAGGAGCGTGCATCTGCCCCCCGCAGGATGACACAAAAAAAAAAAAAACAAACAACTAGCAACCGCAGGCAGCTACTCGTACAACTTGACAGGCTAACGAATTCAATGAGTATTTCATATTAATGTATTTTTATTTTATTCAAAATTGTTTGCTTTGCAATTTTATTGCAGTTGTCTTCCTTTTACTGTGCCTGTAATTTCTTGGTTAATTTAAATGCGACAGACAACGGCGGTGCGGCAATGCTGCCTCGAAACCAGCGCCGCCACAACATAATGAATATGTATGTATGCATTATATTTGCGCGCGCTCAACGTATATATATATATTTTGTATCTGTGAATTATAAAAATTTAAATTCAAAAGAATTTCGCAGTGAAAGGACAGCGAAGATATAAGGCAACACTGACTGCCTGTCTACGTCGAGTAGTAGTCAACAGCAATCGGGCCCGGTCAGCTCCAAATGCCGCCTCGGCTGCTGCTCCTACTACTTGCCACATTGTGTGTGTTGCATGTGCGTACCGCCGAGCAGGACGTGCAATGCGTAAAACAAACAGAAATTAATTATGTTTCAATACGAAACTTGTCGTGTTTTTTTTTTTGTATGCGCTCTGTTTTTGGTTAGGTGCGGTGCGTATGTTTATAAAGAAAATAAATACATGGGCTGTGCTTGTTTGTTTTTTGCTGATGCTGATGCTGATGCTTTTATTATTGTTCTTTTATGTAGATGGGTTTGGTGCTGTTGTTGTTGTTGCTGATGGTGATGCTGACTTCCTCCATACTTGCCGGTGGCGTTGATGAAGATGCGCGCAAACAAAACTACATACAGAACTGGGCAATGGGGCCGTTGGCACTGCAGCTGCGGCAAAGAGGCAACAAGTCGAAAAATGAGAATTGAAAACAACTTCCAAATTACTGGAGTTGTTATTGTTGGCCACATGCTGCTTGCCGTAAAAGTGAACAGAAGTAAAACACACAGACAAGGAAAGAAAAGGAAAATAAAGTTAAAAGTAGGCAGTGAAAGGAAATGGTAAGCGCGGAGAGCGCGGTAAGGGTGTAATCAAATGCATGTGAGCACCTACCAGAGAACTAAAAGAGAAAAAACACAAAAAATTTAAAAATACGTAAAAAAGAAAACTATCCAAAAAACAACTACATACAAACATACGTGGCATCTGCATGCTGGCAGAAAAAAACTTAAGCAGCACCGAAATGAAGCTGCTGAGTCTGCTACCACTCTTTATTGTTGTTGCAGGCAAATGCAAAACACATGCAACAACCGAAAAATTGACTTTGCGGCTTGCTGTTGTTGCACAAATGCACCAGCTATGTAAATACACACAAACATACATATGAGTAGCTATGTATAGTACGTACAGCGGTAGCTAACAGATAATATTTACTTAAAGTACTAACTACAAGCACTTGCTAACATGCATACATACATACACACAATTTACAGCTGCTCATTTTCATGCTTCTTCATCTCGATTGAGTTGGGTAGACTAGAATGTTTTTTTTCTTAATTGAAATTTTCTACAATTTTGTTGCGGTTAATTTAAATTAATGTGCAACTTGAGCAAGCGAGCGCGTAAATTTACATACACATATGCTAAGGGGTGGCTAAAAACTATGAGTGAAAAAAGTCAATGTTGATTATTAAGAGTGAACACTGATTAAATTAATGGCGGCCCTTAAACTTAAACGAAAGCTTGATAAGCTAAAAACACCAAAACTGTATCGAAAAAATAATCGGTTACAAGTTCCGAAAAATCGTGAAAGAACTTTTGAAAGTGTGTTAGAAAAAATTTCACCAAAAGCAACAAGCAACCCAAAAAATTTATAGATATCTTAAGAAACTGTCGAAAAACCTGGATGAAATATTTCGAAAAATTTAGGAAAGTCAAGGAATTGGAAATAATTTCCGAAAAGCAACGAAGGTGCCGAAAAATCCGAAAAAAATCTTTACGCAGCCCGAAAATTTATGAAAAATGAAAAGTCGGAAATAAGTCCTTGCAAATGACTGATAATCCAAAAAATCTCACAAAGTAACAAAAAATGCCAAAAGTTTAAAAAATGTCTCGAGAAAAACCAGAAAAGTCACGAAAAATATTTAAATATCCAAAAATGTTTCGAAAAATATAGAAAATTCGTTGTTTTCTAATTTATTCTGTTCCAAAAAGCGAAAACCCGGAAAATTTTCTACAAATTCCGAGTCATGGTTTTGCGAGTAAACTATTTGAAAGCCTCAAAAAGCGCCGAAAATTACTGAAAAATTCCTGATAGTATACCGAAAAAGTCTCGAGAGGACACGAAACATACCAAAGAATCAAAGTAACGAGCTTAAAATTTTGGGGAAAATACGAAAAAACCTAAAATCTAAAAACTAAAAACTTTCTGAAATATATTTAAAATACCTCCAAAATATGTGAAACGTTGCGAAAAAAACTTCGAAAAGTGAGGAAAAAATTTTCAGCAAAATAGGGAAATGTTTAAAAGGAATTAAGGTAATTTTAAGTATTCCGAGTTATCTATTCGAAAAAGTTCCAGGTCTACAAGAATCCTGAATAATTAAAAAAATCGGAAAGTACCGAAAGGCGACAAAAATCGTGAAACATAAAAAAAAAATGCAAACTCGAAGAAATAGTAAGAATTTTGAGAAATATCGAGAATTTCCGAAAACATCCAGAAATATTAAGGTTTCTTTGGAATATGAATTAGATACATTAAATTTTGGCAAAAAATAAAAATTTCCTTAAAATAAATACTTTCATTCAGAGTAGTGCAGTTTTCTTCCATTGCAGCACTACGCATTGGTTCGCATAGTTTTTAACCGACCTGGCGAAACTCCGTTAAATAGCCGAGTTTGTGTTGTTGTTTTGCACGTAATTTGTTATACTAACTATGTAGTGTTCTTTTGCCAGCAGGTTGCATTAGAACGAGCCTATTGTTGTAACCCTTTTTTGAACCACCCCTTTGATGAAGTTGTAGCAAACGAACACCAGCATCCGCTGTGTAGGCGATGGCTATGACTTCACACAAACAAATGTACTTATTTTTAGGTATTTAACAGTTCAAATGTTGCAACAATTAAAATGAAAAGAAAAAAAAAAAGAAAAAAAGGAAGAGAAAACTCTGTGGTTTATTTAAAACTAAAAAATCACTAAGGAAAGTAGTAAAGTACGAGTAGTGAAATGAATATACATACATACACACAGAGCCGCATACACTTCTCCATTGGCTCGTAAACGAATTTGTGATTTTGTTAACTTCCTTTGGATTCATACCCTTCGTTTACTTATTTTTATTTGCCTCTGTCATTTAAATTTTAATTAACTGGACATTTTTTATGAGCCACATGCGCTTATACAAAAACATATGTACATACAAATGCATGTACTTATGTATGTAGGTATGTATGTACATAAAGCTGCAGTAAAGTGTAGATACGTAGGTGTTTATGTTTTCCGTTTAAATATAAAACAGAAATACGATTTTTATGTCGCTTTAAAATTCAGGGTTAATCATTCGAAGACACTGGCGGCCGCAGACAACTGCAATCGATTTCAGTTTCAGAGACATTTGTTGCTGCAACACGCAGGCATGCAGTAAAGAATACGCGGCGGCGGTGGTACATGGCAATAACAGATTGATATCTTCAAGTTCATTAGGCGACTGCAGCGGTTGTATGTGGCAATAAACTTTTGCGCCCCACTGTTAACTTGTTGGATATGTGTATTTTTAAAGACGATGTCCCTTAAACGGTTACCAGCTTTTTTTTTTGTTTTTTGATCGAAACATGTTCCTTCGTCTTTATTTGTTTAAATCGTTGCTTATTTTCTTAATTGTTGTTGTTTTTGTTGTAGTTGTTAATGTGTTTGTGTTGCTCCTCTGGCATTTTTAATTGGAATTGTTGCGCTTCGTAAGCGCTCAAGCTCATCAGGCAGGCCACGAATGGGTGAAAATTAATGAAGTCGATTCTTGAGAATCATGTTTCGAAGATTTTTTGTGAATTGATTAAATTGAGAAGGAAGAGCAACAAGTAGAAAAGATCTAAGTGCAGGCAGAGATGAGGAACTGCCAGCGATTGCTGATAGCAAATTTTAAAACATAGACGCCAGAAGAGTGTGTTTGCGTCAAGTCAAAAGGATGAATTTTGTTTAGAATAAGTGCAAAAATTTGAAGCGAACTTGCATACGTATCTTGTATTAACTTCATATCTTAAAATCGTGTCTAGACAAAAGTTTTATTTTAGGAAACTGAAAGTTGAAAACGCACATGCACAAGTTAGACATACTACACGAAAGAGGACCTTTCGCCATCCATTTTATCTTCTCAACTTGGAAGATGTGTTTGTTTAGTGCGGTAAGAAAAGAGACAAATATATTCACCCGACCCTTAAAATTGCAAACCAATCAGAAAATAATGCGGTACATCCAATTAAGCAGTTCAGCTGTGAGAAACGCGACTAGCGGCTAGTTTATAACAAGGGAATAGATTCCTGACCGACCTATGGTTTCCCTTGAGTTAGGCCTTGAGTGATCGTAGTGATCACTCTTTTCCAGAAAAACATAGCAAACCGCTCTCCTCGCCAATAGTTTAGGAATCAGAGGAGCACAAAGGGGGATATATATTGCAAGAATATGCGTCTAGCTCTCCCTGATGCATCACGAAGAGTACTTGGTGCTTTCAGAAGACTCGCTTGGCGAAGGTTTCAGTTCTACATGTAGATATGATGTTGTTGTAGATTCCGTAAGGACAGAATGAAGTCACTCTGGTGGCCGACTTTATGATCTGAGAGCGTAAGGCAGATTAGTCTTTAAAAGAACCAGGAGAAACATCTAGGAACTTTATAAAGATGGAGCCTACAAGTCGGAAATTTGAAAGCAAAAAGGGCTAAGATCAACTCTACACTTGCTCTGATATCGAACTGTCGATTGGACCATTCACTTCTCTCGTAAACCGCTTGCTAGAGGAACTGGAGAAGAGAGGCTATCGGATGAATGCCTACGAAAGCACGATGACACTTATGGGTTAACTCTATGGTTACCTAAACTTCGTAACTAAAAGAGCGCCTAATAGCGGCCCGACGTCAATCCTAATCAGAAGGAATTTGTGTTATTCACAATGGGAGCTCTTTCCTCAATGGCAGGGTGCACGCCTAGAGCTTTCCGATAGAGTCAAATACTTGGACTGACTATATATAGGAGGCTGTCTAGGAAACCTAATATTGAGAAAGCAGATGAGATTTCTCGCCCAAAGCAATTTCTACAATTTATCAAACCAAACTTAAACCCATAATGTTTTATGTATTGCCTGTTGCAGCGCGGACTGTAATCAGAATACAAAATACTTATAAATTCTTGAATGTTTCGATTTCGTTATTGTGTCTCTGAAGTGGCTCCATGTAGCTTTTTCTCTAAGCAGATTCCCTCAATGGTTAAATGGATGGGCCAATAAACTTTTACCCGGATGAGTCGCGATTCTTCTACCACAAGCTTTGCGTCAACATCAAGCTTAGGCTTCCAAACGACTGTAACAGTTTTCAGGCAGAAACGGCTGCTATTAAAGAAGCAGTAGACTCATCGCGCAAGTGTGTGACGTCAATTAGGGCGGTAAACATATAATCAGATAGCAAAACGGAAATTAGGCCTCTAAACTCACTGGTGGTTGTCTCAAAGTCCACTAGAATGTGCCTGACTTCTCTCTCAGTTACGTGGAAATAGTTTATAGTTAAATACTATAGACTTATGTATATGGGTACCATGCCACAGTGACATTGCGTAAAACTGCAAAGCTGACGAGTTGGCGAGAAAGTATACCCTTTGAAAAGATATCACCTGGCAAGGGGCCACCTGTGGGTCACTCTTGAACGGAGGGATATGAACATTTGCGATTTGCTTCTTGCCCAAGGTGAATCAGAGTTGATCAAAGCTCTGACTCTTGATTAAGGTGGTTACAGGACACTCTCCGATTGGAATCCACACAGTAAGACTAAAAATCACGTCTGTTTGTTCGGTTGCCAACAAAATGAAAGTAACGCTGAAGTTGGAGATGAAAACGAAGCTGAAGCCGAATTTCTTGCAATTGATAATACATAACATCCTCATTTACGTCTTCGCTTGCACTATGATAACGTGGGAACAAATGCATTAGTGTACTATTTATTCCACTATTTTTCATACTGAGTTTAAGATTCATCTTCGGCTCCTGGCCCGCCTCTACTTTGTTTGCAAACTTACTGCCAAATTTAAACTCCTTGTTCTTTCTCACAATTTTCAATGAGGAGCTTTTAGTGATTCAAATTAGCCGCATTTGTAACAACGGTTGAGTTGTGGTCATCACAAAGACCACCTCTATTATGTCTAAGGGTATCCCCAACCGGGGGCGACTATTTAACTCGATGGTACACTCCAAGTTATGACTAGTACTGAAGTGTAGGGTTTGTGAGCTGTTTGGCTCTGGGCATTAAAGTTTGCGGATGCAACAGATATGCCACTACGACACAAATTTTTAAATTTTTGTGTATTTTTCTTGCACTTAAAATCGATGTTAGAGGGCTATGTCTGTCTAAACGTCGAATTTTTTAAATTGCATACATTTTTTGCCATTTTAATGCCTAGTGGAAATTCGGCATTAAACAATATTGCAGTAGTAGAAAAGTTGGAGCTCAAATGTTTTTAAATTCT
The DNA here is from genome assembly GCF_013731165.1 of Rhagoletis pomonella. NCBI lineage: Eukaryota > Metazoa > Arthropoda > Insecta > Diptera > Tephritidae > Rhagoletis > Rhagoletis pomonella. The sequence continues at coordinate 14,670 of NW_023461531.1, forward strand.
ACAATTTTCTTAACAGTCCAAGGTTTGACGGCTGTTTATTAAGTGTACAGTACAATAGATCTTAGGGCTCGATGCAAATACACCAAATGTGCCAAGTGGTGTAACAATAATATTTTTTTGCTAAACAATTCATTTATACTCGTTTAAGTGAAGGCCAAATTTAATTAGAAGTTCATAATTTAAGTTTTTTATAGTTTGCGCAAATTGATTTACTTAAAAGAAGTTTAGGTTTCACGCCATGATGCGTCCCATACATAAAAAAAAAGCCACAAAAACACTAAAAAAATTAAGCAAAAATCAATTAACTGCCTGGATTAAAATACAGCGAAAAAATATTTAACTAAAATAATTAAACAAAAATGCCAAAAAACCAATGGTATTAGTCGCACACTGGTATACATTTAATTTCTGTAGCTTAAATGAGTATTTTGTAATACCCCCAACTACAGACTCAGCACCTGCCGGGGAAAAAATAATTTGTTAGGAACAACAAAGTACACAAGTACATATACAACATAAACGCTAATGAAAAAAAAAGAAACTAACGGCAACATCACCAACCACCCTTAGGCCCCAGCTACGGCCGCGGCAACATCACACAAAAGTTGAAAATGTTGCTGACTTTTGTTGTTTGTGGCTAATCTTTTGTCATTTTTCATTTTCTAAACAAATAGACGCCAGCATAGCTAAAGAGAAACATGCGAGCATATGAGTAGAGATATGCATAAATTTGTTACCTATGAATAAACGGCGAAGTAAATGTTCGAATAAAAAAGATAAAAAGGAAAAAAAACACACACGCAAAACAGACAGAGCCTAACAACGAAAATTTTGTATGAAGAAGTTATGGAAGCAAAGTATGTACTCGTACATTAGGATGCCTCACCAAAAAGGTGCCAGATATTTTACCGAATTTATATAATTTATTATATTTTAACATTTCCGTCATTTCGGGAAAATCTTAAGGTTTCCGCTGCATGGAATTTAAATACCTCTAATTTTAAATAACTTCATTTTTATGCAGACATTTTAAGGTTCATCCTTTTATTTTTCATAAATATTTTGGCAGAAGTCTTGAAATATAATTAATTTTAGAATTCCGATGGAAAAATAGTACCGTTTTTTTTTTTTGTATTGGGCGCGATGCACCCTAATGCAGGTACATATGTTGATTAGCAAAGCAGAGATCGACTACAAGGTGCTGTAGCAAATGTTAGTCGTTATTGATGCTAACCGAAATGGTGTTAAAGAAGTTGGGCCGTAGCGGCAGATGCTGGTTAAACTTACACGGCGATGATTATGAAGGTGGTGATTATGAGCGAGGAAGATGAGAAAATAAATCAGCGCACAGCGGTCAACACACTCATACGCCAGCAAACCTATAAACGATTTCGGTGTATTTGTGTGTGTTTTGGGGTTATCATTTTTTATGTGTATTTTGACGCGGCTAATTGCTTAGCGAAACATTTTCAACGAGCCTGTGATATGTTTAAGCATTTCTGGAATGAATTTTGAGCCGCAGGCGGGCAAGCTATAATCAATAAGGTAATGATGATTGGGTAGAGCAGGGAGATTGAGGAAGAGAGGAAGCAGCACGTTGGAACTCAACACAGTAACGTCAAATAATAAATGATTGCTTTGGAGGTACGGTAAGGCTGTGTGCCAGTCAGGCAGTCAATTGGAGTAGCATTGCGCGCTGGCCTAAATGCATGCTTGGAAGCAAGCAGGCCAATTTGTAGGGCTTAAACAAATAAGCGAGTGACTGACGAAAACGATGCAATTATGAGGTGAACAGGAAAGGAAAGGAGGGGACGAGAACGGTAAGAAAAAAGTAGGCCTTTGAGCTGCATAAGTGAAATGAGGTTGCAAGTAGTTGGCTTGGTAGGTATGCAAAATTCAAAAAAAAAAGAAAATTAAATAAAAACTAAATTCCAAAAGAGAAAATAAAAATTCGTATAATCCCTTCGATTGAGGTAAATTGATTTTTAGCCCACACGCGGTGTAAGTCTGGTCATTGAGATGGCCAGATTGACTGACCGCCAAAACAGGCCATATCAAGAAGCTGCAGTGCAATAGCGTTAACAAGAAATTGCGGTTTTAGCAGCGGCGTCAGAGCTGGAAGAAGCATGCAACGAAAATCGATTGCTTTTTGGAGCACTAAAACGCCTGTCAAGCTACAGAGTCAACAAATAAAAAGTCGAAGAGAAGCAGTGGATTTCAGCAAAGTGGGGTCAAACGGGCTGATTACCAGCTACTATGAAAAATACCACAACAAGAAGACTGCGAAAAAAAAAATCGCAAAACATATCCATTACCATTACCTCCAACTGAAAATCGCTGTTGCAAAATAAATCAAATAAACAAACAAGATTGATGAATTACATGCAACATGAAAGACGAATGATTGGAAGGATTGATGACACCAATGATGTTTTCGAAAATGATATGGTAGAGGCACAACAAAACAAAAGTCTCGATAGTTTTTTGAGTTCAGTTGGCAGTCGACAATCTAAATAGACGAACAAACAGCCAGGCGAGCAGCCAGCCAAGCAACCATCCAAACAGTCAAACTTACAGCCAGCTAATCACCCCACCAATCAGTCATTCAATCAGTTAAGCATTCGATTAGGCAATCAACCAGCAACCAACCCATCAGCTTTGTTGAGAAAATCTCAAATACTAAATGATGCTTTTGCGCTGTTTGTATATTGTTGAAGAATTAATCAAGTTAATTAAAATTATTAATCATTTGCCCATACAATAGATTGGTGGTATGTCAAAACACAGTAACAAATAAATACGAAAAGAAAAAAAAAGATCGAGTAATGGTGCTTTTAGGCTTTAAATGTGTATTGGAAAATTATAGTACAAGCAGCATGTTAGCTCACAGAGCTGAGGGATACATTTGCAGAAGAATCATTTGTCGTTAAAGTTCACTGAGCACAGCAATGGATGGTGATATGACTTGATGATGAGATTTGCAGAAAAATCAATAGCGCGTGGTGACAAATATGTACGACTAAGTCTCATGAGCCATAGAATGACAGATTTTGATGTGAATTAATTACTTTTTATAAGAAAAAGTTGCAGGCAATGGGTAATAAATGAAGCTTTCTTTAAACTCCTTTTTCTCATTGCTTAATTCTGGGACTAACCCTTCAGAATTCTTACACGATGGAAAAAGGACTTGGCGAAGGTCTATTTAGGAGGACCTGCATGTCAGGCAATCATTTTGTCTGCCTGGCGACTGCACTGCCTTTAAGGCCGAGACCTTTTCCAGAGAGAAGGCTGCTTATCTCATGCGAAGTACCTACTTATCAGAGAAAGTAACTGAACTCACTCACAGTGACATTAAAAGCGTTGTTCTCCAAAGTAGTTAGTATAGTCAAGAATTGTTCGGAAATGTAGCGCTTTGGTGAGCTGAGTTTATGGACATTGCGATGAAGAAAGGAGCAGATTAACAAATGTGAATGCTAGACACGTGTCGAAAGTACGGATCAGCGTCACGATTTGTGACGAAAATGGGCGAGTGCTCTATGGTCGAAACAAATGACCTATGATCACCCGAGGCAACTGTGAAGTTTCAAATTGTTTATTGCCGAGGTTTAGCAAGAAACGAACTGTGAAGCTTACTAGTGTCTCTGGGAATTTTGCTTATTCACCAGCTTATCAGAGATTCGAGAAAAGTGAAATATGTTACACTTGTATTGGCAGCGGTTTAAGGTTTAAAATTCAAGTAGATGTTTTCTTTTCGTCCACTTGGTATGGAGATGTGCTTCGGGGCAATCATCAACTGGCCTTGAAGGACAAATTTCTACGAGCTAACAAATCTGGCTCAAGCTTCTACCAAGCAGTCTTCCAAATCCGGCTGATAATACGGATCATTACTGTACTAGTGCCTCCATCTAGCACCTGTATGAGGACAGCTATCGCAACCTAAGCGAACCATCACTAATGCGGAGTCTGTTACTCTTAATGCCTTTTTCCACCTACAGCCTAAAAGTCTGATTATGGCAACTTAACCTAACTTAACGGAACGTAGAATTTAGAAAATTAAAATGAGACAGATTCGACGTGGCATTAAGCTTAGGTGGTTTAATTATAAGCAACATCCATTCAAGAGAATTTTTAAGTGAGAGCTTGTAAGTTACTCTAAGTTGCCATAATCAGACCATAAGCCTTTTCCAACAACTGCCGTAGTTTCAATAGTGTAGAGAAATAAGTAATAATAACACTTCGAAGCAAATGTAAACGCTAACCATACCATATTTCGGAAATGTATCAGAAGGTTCATGAGAAACACCAAAAGAAAAAAGAAAGAAAGAAGGTACTTTTTCAACTTTGCCATGTTTGCAAAGCCGGCTTTCAATAATTAGTCCATTGTTTATGTGATTATTTGACAAACAAATTAAAAACGAAAACATATTTAACAAATAACAAAAAAAAAAAAAACACCTGAAGAGGCAAATAATCCAAAAACAAAATGAAAAATTCGTTCAGCTTGTTAAAGGCAATTAACACCAATATGCGTAAACGTCATACGAACACACATACTATGTGCTTAAAATATTTATCAATATTTTGGCAAGTAAATACTAATAAAAGGTATAAAGTTAAAATTAGATACCGTTGAATGATTTTATATGAAGGTGTTAATTCGGAATTAATAATTCCATCGAATATATAGAAAAAATTTCGTTGAATGAACTATGGCTGCCGATGAAGACAGGTGGCAACAAACAAACAATCAATTGCTTGAGTGGAGGAAAACACGCATGTGTTAATATCAGTGTTGCCATATCGACATTTTTTAGTGTAACTTACAGTTAGCTTGCCTTACAGTTTTTAAAATTACCTCCTATTTAGTACAAATTACAGTTGGGTATTTCCAAATTTAAAATTTGAACCATTTATATTACATATTTAATATATCGCTTCGGCTGTTCTGCAGTGGAATTCTGACAACAGTCACGCAAAATTTCCATCGTCATAAAAGTACAAAACATGACAAGTAACAGATGAAAAGTGTATTCAGCTAAATCTTTCAGTATTAGGGTCATGCTGTATGTCGTCTGGCAACACTGGTGTATATGTATGCTTTGCCAAAGATTCTGCTTTCAAGCGCTAAGGCAAAAAAAAGGCGAGAGCTTACATACAAAGACATGAGGGTGTAATAGTGAAGACGTACTGGGACCGTTAATGTCGCTAACACATGTCTACCAACAACTCTAAAATTTTTTGATTGACTATAAAGTAAAAATTGTCGGCGATAACGCAAAACGTTCTAAATCAATTGTACACTTTTATGTTAAAGTCATCAGCTATGTATGCATGTACTTAACGCGTATATGCGAACACGCCTGTTAATCGTTGAACTTCATCAGCCGAAGGTGAAAATTTTGGTATTTAGTTTATGGCTGGATGATAGGTTACAGATGGATTCACATAGAAGTAACCGATAATTGAAGGACAGAAAACAAAAGTTGATATAGAGCGTTGCTGGAAGGTTCCTGTATAGCCAGGCGAGTTGGCCTGAAATGAGACGAGTTTTATGCCTCTGTGATTTCTGAAGAGCCGCATCTCTTAGCACTGGCTAAGCAATGTGGTTAACGGTAGGTGGAAAGACCTAAAATCAAAGACCTAAAATCAAAACAGCCAAATTGGACTGGAAGGATTTGGCTCCACTAACTGCCGTTTACACAGAACACTGCTGCAAGACCAGAACTCTATCATTACATTTCTTATTCTCTTATTGCCACTTATTAGACGCAAAGGAAATGGTAAAATTGGTAGGACCACAATGAGGTATGTTTTTTTTTTCAAAAATACCTATGTGACTAAAATGCTCCAGTAGATTTTCTAGTTTGTAGTTTTTAGGTTGTAACGTTCTTGCAACAAACAAGTGATACATGTAGATATAAACAAGTGCTTAAATTTTATGCCTAGTGACGATTTTCTCGTTTCCAATCGTCTGAAGTGATAAAACGGTATGCCTAGTATATATGTATATATGTATTTCTGAATGGAAGTAATTCAAACAATTCAATCAGAATTTGAATATTTAGAAGTTAAAAACGTTGAAAGAAATCTAAGAAAGCGAACGAGCTGCACTGAATGCCGGGAGAATTCTACATGCAACCCATCATCTAGTGCTCGCATTTATGCGACAGTATCGAATGGAATTTGTAAACAGCGGCAGCTAAGATTTCATGCTAGTACGCAGCAGAGAAAGGAGACAAGGAGTGGAGGCAGAAGTTTAAAAATAACTCTGCATAAGTAACAGACTAACTCATGCAACTACAAGAGTAGCGCGAAAGAAACGTGAGCTAGTGCAGAGCGGAAACGTGGGTGTATGTATGCACGTTTGCACTTATACATACATATGCAGACATACACATGTGTGTAGGTGCTGAAGAATTTATTGGAGCAAAGTTATGTAGATGGACGTGCATCGTCAAGTACACGTGTACTTGAAGCAATAAGAAAAATATTCCATAATACAAACAAGCATTGCAACGAAGATAAATAAATAAATAGCTAAGCAAAGGATGATCAAGAAATGTAGGCGGCGGAATGTGAAAAATATTACAAAGCAGTAGAAAAGTATACAAAAAGCTACAAATTTAAGTACAAAACAAAGAAGAAAGCACGTTACAGCTCCAATTCAGAATGTGATCCCTCAACCGGCAGTCAGGGAGGCAGTCAGTGCTCCAACTTGCCGCCATAGCTGCCTTCGTTCAATCAGAACAATAACTGCTGTTGCTGCTGTTGATTACAAACGAAACAAATTGATGAAAAAACGTACATACATATAAATGACTGCACACACCCATAAATATATCACATATGTATCTAGTATGTACATTAGGGTGGTGTAAAGAAATTATAGTCGGAATTATAATAATCTCACCCCCAATAATGGTTCTATACTTCTATATCGAAAAAATATACCCTTCAGGGACGTGAACCGGGTTTGAACTGGAAAACCGCTTTTGTCTGTTTACTAACTGAACCATTAACCGAACCGAAATTTTCCACAAATGTTTGATCCGAACCGAAAACCGAGCCACTTTTCATAAAGGTTCAAATGTTTTGATTTCAGGAAGAAAAAAAACAGAGTATCCTTTTTTCGGTATCGAACAATTTTAGGGGGTGAAAGCATTAAAATTCCGACTTTAACTTTCTCACATGCATTTTAGGACCACCCTATTCTACATATGTATAGTATGTACAAGAGACAAGAAATTATTGAGTGTAGATATCGATGAGGAATTGATGAACATAGCGTTTGGGAAGCACGCAGCTAGAAAAGCAGGCATATACATAAACATTCATTCATCCATGTACACACTCCTATTTCTATAAATTTGTTTGATTTTTATTTATTACTTGCAGTTGAATGAACAGCAAAACGGTAACTATGAGCACCTTCCTACCAGTAGATACGCTATAAAATTGATTGAGTATGGCGAGGATGTCAATTTATTTGGGTGGGTAAGTGTGAAAATTTATACACACATACATACATACATATATGTTTATATGTACCCTGCAAAAAAATTGTGCGACTAATATCTAAAGAGAGTATTCCGAGATTACTCTCAATCGGGTACAATTGGGCATTAATTAGTCCCTACTAGTCTCATACAGGTACTAATGGAGATCAATTAGCCCCCAACTCATCTCTAACGAGTACTATTAACGATTTAATGATTTGTACGCACTTAGTCAATGAAATTTCATGTGCGGCGTTGGCACACAGAGAGAGTATTCGCCTAACAAAACTGAGCACCCCGGTTCGAATCTCAGCTGGCGAAAATTTTTATTTTTATTTTTTAAAAGTGACTAGTCGTTTTTTATACCCTTTCGGGTATAAATGTGAACAATTAGTCTCTTCATAGGACATGCCCGAACAAAAGCGATCATTTCATTCCATATAAAGAGATCAAAAGTGGTATTAGTCGCATGCTCCTTTGCGATTGCTCCCGGAGTCATCCCGCATTATTCCCATTTTTTGCAGGGTACATACGTATGTATGCTTGCAGCAGCAATTTGATAGATAAATACAATACTATAAATTTCTAACTGAATGTACGGTAGCGTCAGCAGCGGCAATGTCATATCAGCCATGATTGCAAGGCTGCAATAGCGCACACCACAAAAATACCAATGATTTATGATGACGACAAGCCAGCAAATCAAGCTAAAATTTACCACAAGCAACAAATAATTGGGAGTTGAAAGCTTATGCGCCATTTAAAGTGATCGAAATTGGAAGGAGAAATATAAAATAGAATGAAAAAGAACAAACGAAAAATACGAGAGAATTTGTGTGCATTTAATGCTCGATTAGATAAAATGTTGGTGAGTAGAAATTTTCAGGCAGGTTCTGCAATTCACTAACGAGTGAATTCCAACCCCTGCCAATTTGGATTCAAAGCGAATTCGATTGAAATTCACTCGGTTCACTGAGCCTTTCGTTGCGATCGGACCTAGTACAATCAAGAAAGAGCTAAGGAAGGGCAGGAACAGACTCAGAGAACAATACTGGGTTGGATGGTTGAGGGCACAATAGATCTCTTGGTCGCAATGCATATCTATCTAACTGTAATATGCAATATAGATATGTTAATTTAAGAGCTTGGATCGGCTGCTCTGTGTAGGTGTCCTCTGTGAGCAACGGGAGAGGTAGTTCATCGCACTACCCGGTGACCCACAAAATATCCCAGGTCAAATATTTCCAGCTCTGCTACATACCACGGACACGCTTGTGGAGAAGAGCGAGTTTTTTTTTTGCAAAGAATGAAGGTTTGAGCAGCTACATAGGAAGTGGTTAACGAATTCATAAACCTCGTCTCGTATCTCTCTCTAAACCTCCGGATTCAAGATCAACTGCCATGTAATGGCAGAAGTCTAATCTGAGAAACTTGGTGTCGCTCCACCTCAAGAATAGAACATCTCTATTATAGCACTTGCGGCAGCTCTCAGCTAAAATATAGCGAATCAAGTGAGACTGTTATTGGTCAGTGCTTGCGAATATTAGGCATAAAAACCAGGAACCATACATAGGAACAAAACCAGCGAACCTGTCTGAAGCTACTATAAAAAGGTAGGTATTTTAATAAGTGATTCGGCCAAACAGTCTACAATTTTCATAGATAAAACACATCTTTTATGAGAAGTCTATCAAAATGTGATAATTATAGCTTACAAAGCTAGTAGGAAGCAATGTAAGCCGCCATAATTATCTTCAGGCCTTTCAATTACTTATCTCGTTAGGTCAGTAGATCATTTGTACAGAGTATGATATATATTTAAAACTTCCTCACAATCGTTTGTTAGGCCTTTATTTTAACATTTTAATAAAAGAAAGTGTCGGTAGCTTATTTAATTTTCAATTGGCATGCCCTCGAAGAGAAACTTTCGTTTATTTGACATTATATATTTATTCAAAAACTTTATTCATAAAGCTGTTGAGAATCGCAGACAAAAGTGCTAAGTAGTTAAGTAAATGACAAAAATACAAAACATTTTCCCACACTTCTTAATACTTCATTAGGGCTATTCGCGATTCGGTGCATAACAGCTGACAAATTTATGCAATTGCAGAAATATGCCATGGATTGTGAGCGACCTTTATTAAACTGTCATGGTAAAGCTTTTGCAAAACAATTTTTGTGCATCAGCTTTGGTTTTCTTTATGAATGCAATGCTTAGCATTTTTATGCTATAGATTTTCGGTATTGCAAATTTGCCAAGCCATGACAAATGCAAATGCGTGTATTTTGTTTGTGTATTGCAAATAATTTGCAATACAAATTTGCAATGCAATGATGCTAGGCCATTTGCACCGGATCGCGAATAGCCCTAGTGTATTATCATCATTCTTTCCCTATTACTCTCAAAAACATAACACTATAGCAGTTTGCGCCGCGACGCCGCCAAAACTTTGACAACTCAACTCAAATCAACGCCAAATGACAACTGAAATGCCAATAGTGTCAATAAATCTTGAAACGGCGAATGAATACAAATAAATTAAGTGCGTGGCAGAGCTGCAAAGAAGCGGATTTTACCAATATAAAAAGTCGTAAAAATCCAGCTGAAGACAGAAATAATAAAATAAAAAATAACTAGCTGCCAATATGCTGCTTTTGCAATTGCAAGTGATTATCCTGCCAGAATATCTCATTGCTGCATTGACATTGACACATTAGTATTTAAACATACGCAAACCTGCAAGCAGTTAACGGAGTGAAAGAGAAATGAAGGTGAAGAGCAAGGAAAATGACAGCGAGTTATGCGAGTTGGCAGCTAGTCAAGAAGTCGGAAAAATTTATTGCAAAGCGACAGGAGCACGTGGAGTATGAAAAGAAAAAAACATAAAAAAAGCAGTAAAAAAGCAGAACAAAATAAAAGTAATAAAAAGAAAAAAAACGCAGCAGCATAAAAAGCATAATAGTGCAGAAGAAAAAAATGTATAAGTATTTTAAGTAGCGTACCAAAAAATGCAGAGGCAAAAACTA